>NW_021145254.1:0-42334 GCF_900634775.1 Gouania willdenowi
GACAGACACACAGCTACACAAACAGACAGACACGCAGACAAACACACACACACACCTACAGACATTCAGACACACAGACAGACAGACATACACACAGGCAGGCAAACACAGCTACACAGACAGACAGACAAACAGACACACACACACACCTACAGACAGACAGACAGACATACCTACAGACAGACAGACAGACACACAGCTACACAAACAGACAGACACGCAGACAAACACACACACACACCAACAGACAGTCAAACACACAGACAGACAGACACACACACACAGACAGACAGACTCTTAGACACACAGACAGACAGACACACAGACAGACAGACAGACAGACACACACAGCTACACAGACAGACAGACAGACAGACAGACAGACACTTAGACAGACACACAGAGAGACAGACACATAGACTGACAGACAAACACACACACACACAGAAAGACAGACAGACAGACAGACAGACAGACACACAGCTACACAGACAGACAGACACACAGACACACTGACAGACAAACAGACAGACAGACACACAGAGAGACAGACACATAGACTGACAGACAGACAGACAGGCAGACAAACACACACACACATAGACAGACAGACAGACAGACAGCTACACAGACAGACAGACACTAAGACAAAGAGACAGACACACAGACAGGCAGACAGACACACTGGCAGACAGACAGACACGCAGACAGACAGGCAGACAAACACACACACACATAGACAGACAGACAGACAGACAGACAGGCAGACAAACACAGACACAGAAAGACAGACAGACAGACACACAGCTACACAGACAGACAGACACACTGACAGACAAACAGACATACACACAGACAGACAGACACTTAGACAGACACACAGAGAGACAGACACATAGACTGACAGACAGACAGACACGCAGACAGACAGACAGGCAGACAAACACACACATAGACAGACAGACAGACACAGCTACACAGACAGACAGACAGACACACCGACAGACAAACAGACATGCAGACAAACAGACACATAGACTGACAGACAGACAGACACATAGACTGATAGACAGACAGACACGCAGACAGACAGACAGACAGGCAGACAAACACACACACAGAGACAGACAGACAGACAGACAGACAGACAGACACAGCTACACAGACAGACAGACACACCGACAGACAAACAGACATGCAGACAGGCAGACAGACCGACAGCAACACAGACAGACACACACAGAATGACAGACACAGACACACAGCTACACAGACACACACGCACAGGCAGGCAGGCAGAAACATAGACAGACAGACACATAGACTGACAGACAGACAGACAGACAAACACACACTAACACACACATAGACAGACAGACAGACACAAACAGACAGACACAGCTACACAGACAGACAGACAGACAGACAGACAGACAGACAGACAGACAGACACACACAGCTACACAGACACACTGACAGACAGACAGACACAGCTACACAGACAGACACGCAGACAAACACACACACACACCTACAGACAGTCAGACACACAGACAGACAGACACACAGGCAGGCACACTGACAGACAGACTCTTAGACAAACCGACACATAGGTAGGCAGACAAGCAGACAAACACACACACACACACACACACCTACAGACATTCAGACACACAGACAGACAGACATACACACAGGCAGGCAAACACAGCTACACAGACAGACAGACAAACAGACACACACACACACCTACAGACAGACAGACAGACATACCTACAGACAGACAGACAGACAGACAGACACACAGCTACACAAACAGACAGACACGCAGACAAACACACACACACACCTACAGACATTCAGACACACAGACAGACAGACATACACACAGGCAGGCAAACACAGCTACACAGACAGACAGACAAACAGACACACACACACACCTACAGACAGACAGACAGACATACCTACAGACAGACAGACAGACACACAGCTACACAAACAGACAGACACGCAGACAAACACACACACACACCTACAGACAGTCAAACACACAGACAGACAGACACACACACACAGACAGACAGACTCTTAGACACACAGACAGACAGACACACAGACAGACAGACAGACAGACACACACAGCTACACAGACAGACAGACAGACAGACAGACAGACAGACAGACACAAAACAGACAGCCACACAGACAAAGAGATAGACAGAAGTGTCTCTGAGTCCTCTGTGAGACAGACAGACAAGATGACTGACTTCCTGTTTGGTTTTGGGCGGGGTTATAATGTGTCTTTTTGCTCATCTTGGGGTCAAGAATACATGTAAATTTGATGTGAATCCACTGAAAAATAGCAAAGATACATCATTTAGAATGTGAAGGATTTTACAGTGACATTATAGGCCCCTCCCACTGATCACAGCCTGTTTTTTCTATCAGGACCTGTTCCCATCTTATAAGATTCATCCAACACTATTTTGAAGTCAACACGACATATCTTCTTTCCGGACGCCTAAAAGTGGCGCCATCTGAGAACACAAAGCATGAGGTCACATCTGTCTCATGTTCTTCTTCTCCACAAAAGTGAAACTGTTCCTAATTCACATGTTTTATTATGAATGATGATAAATGTGTACAGAATAAAGCAGATGATGTTAGTCCATCACCTGAGGATTATAGAGGGGATACATTTTCTATCAGGCACAGTGAGACAGGCTGAAATCATTTGTATCTCCTGATAACATGTTCTGGTCCACAGTCCTGTATCACCATGTGTCTGTGTTGAGAATGTCTGAATAAATGCTATGAAGTTATGATGATCAACAGAGGGTGAATAAAAAAATACACCAATATCTAAAGATCAGATCTCCTGTGTAAAGGAAAGTGAGTTACATCAACAACTACTGTGGGCAGTGCTGCAGTAAGTTCATCAGAACATCATTGAGTGAAAAAGGTGGATCTGAGTCTGACAGTGTGTTCAAATGTTCACAGTGGTGTTGATTTTACTGTATCACAAGTTGGACACATTGATCTAAAGACTGAATTACAGCGTGTTTGAGTCTAGAACACAGAGAGTATTTAGCTAACGTTTAGTTAGCAGGCTGGTCGCCTAGCAACATTACACTTTCATAGAAAAAGGAGAATATATGACATTGTCAAGCAGATCTATGAATACTATTAACTTGAGGAACACTTGATGTACAGAATATTATTATTATTATCATTATTATTATTATTATTATTATCAAATTATATATCATTTAGGGGTCTATTGTGTCTGCTTCATAGGTATATATGAGTTGTTTAATGTGTATTAAGTTTAATATTTAAAACATAATTATTTTTATTTCTTACCAATTTATATTTAGTGTATTTAGCTCAAACTGTCTTTTTAATGTTAATCTACTGTCTGGATTATATCAGTTTTGTCTCTGTTTACGTACATGGTTTTGTTGCTAGATTTAGATTAAATTGAAATTAGATGTTCTAAAAATGACGTTAAATTATCATATGTTAAACAGGAACCATGAATAATTATCCATCTTTGACAATCAAAGCATGATCGTAACAATCCACATTTAGTTTTAATAATAAGCTAAACTGATATCTAAACACAGAATTGTAGCTCCGCCCTTCATGCGCGCTCCCACAGCAGGGGATACAGATTCTGTTGGGGGTCACTGCTTTGGTACGACAAAGTCCAAAATGCTTGACCATCACGTGATTCATGTAAACTCAATTTTTTCCAGAAGTTAGTGGAGGGCAATTTGAATCCATTGACATAACTGGGATTTTTGGTAATTTGTCGTCAATAACTGCATTAATTGGCAATATTTATACAGTACACCATCGTATGTATGTGTATATATAATATATGTTTATGTAGTTCCATAAATAGTTTTTTCCCTAATGTAAAATTTTATTAATTAAAACATTGTATAAAAATGTGTTAATATGTATTGTATACAGTATGTATTGCTTTGAATTTTTTTAAAATTTTCTTTAAAAAAAGTGGTGATTAAAAAACATCACATCCAGACTGGACACATTGAAAACATATTTATTATGTTTATACATTAATATAAATAGACAGTATATTTTTACTATGCACTGATGCACACACCCAGCATCACTACTCAGCAACCTAACAGAACATCACTTCTCCAGCCATCCTGACCTGCAGCATCATTGGTCCTCACTGTGCAGCATCATTGGTCCTCACCGTGCAGCATCATTGGTCCTGACCATGCAGCATCATTGGTCCTCACCATGCAGCAATATTACATGATTAGTATAATGACGTGTATAATACAGTAATAGCCTATATTACTTATAGTATTATGTATAGTTCACCGTTTAGTCTAGTATAATTTATTTTCATCATTGTTTATCAATTTTAAATTTATGTGTTTTCAATCTCACTGAGTGTTTCTAACTTAACTTTCCCTCTGCCATGATCATAATTAGCTGAGTTTATACATGATATTTACAGCTCAGAGAAACACAAAGCTTAAAACACTCAATCTATAAGTTACCTTTATGTTAAAGCTTGCTGTTTTGAAATCTCTAATATACACTTTAAATTCATAGTAATATCACAAAAATAGTTTTCTTCATTGTTGTTTTTGTTACGTTAACTTTATCATGCTAGCTCGTACTCCAGAATCCATTCCTCATTTCTCTGCTGATACTCATCACTGTACAATCAGATGTCCTAAAGTTATAGTTCATTCATTAATTTAATTTACTAAAACAAAATAAATCAAGTTTTATTGATTTTTATTATATTTATTTTATTTAGTATTTTCTTTAATTCCATATCGTTGGATGAAATGGCATTAATAAAATTGAACCTTGTGGTTAAGGCTGTGTTGCTAACTTTATCCTGTAACGTATATCCTAGTCTCATCTGTTATCTGCTAATGATGCCTTAATCTACTAATTTAGCAGAGGATAATCCACTGTGCACAGTGATAATAATAACAATAATAATAATAATAATAATAATAATAATAATAATAATAATAATAATAATAATCTAATATGATTATTTAAATATCTTACCGTTCTAAAGTGCATCACAGACTGTCTAATCTACTGTAGCTTCAATGTGCTACAATGATAAACTGATCACTTCAGGGACTAAATGTGAGGCTCAATGAGCCGCCATTGCTGTAAATAAAACAACCATTGGAGTGAACGAGTTGTTGCTACTCTCTGGCTGCTTCCTAATGTTCCCTCCTATCTCCTTTCCTATCCACTGTTCCTTCACCCCAGAAGTGTTTAAGTGGTGGCCATGATAAAGAGCGTCCAAGTTGTCTTTAAGCTCAGGAAAAAAGGCTCAATGCTTCCTTTTTTACCTCTTTTAGCCTATAAACACTGATACATCCTTTACCAAAGGAGACAAGAAAATGCTGACCCACAATTCCTTGCGGCAACAACATTTAAAGGGACACACACACCTGAGCGCTGACGTGTAACGGAGATCATGTAAGTTACCAATGCAATAATATGCCTTGAACAATTTTGCATAAATAATCTAAATTCCATATATTATTATATGTAGAGATATTATCAGATTATAACTGACATAAAACAGACAGTCTGTGGTTCTAGAAAAAGGATCAGAGACATTTTTATCCACATGATGTTTTATTCAACATAATTCATATTAGTGAGTAGAAGGTGAGTGTGATCAACTATTCTCAATGTGACATTCTTTAGTTTACCTTTAGTTCCTCGTAGCCATGGTAACCTCTTTTCCTTTGATTTACATTCATACCTGTGATTTATGACATTTTATCAGTGGAAAGTGTTAGAAATTAGCTTTTAGTCCATTTTAGGAAATGTGTAGTTTTTTCACCACGACAAACGTCACTAACCTTCACCACCATCAGATTATTACGTCACCTGGTGGAAGTGTGTCTGATTGTCAAAACAAACGTGATGGCCTTTTCCTAACTCCTCTCCTAACACCTTTCCTTAACCCTGTGACAACATCTATGAGGGTTAAGGAAAAGTGGATAGGAAAGGAGATAGGAGGGACTATTAGGACACACCTCTCTCTATACAGCTCTGATCGTCTCCAGGCAGCCATTAGCAGGAAGCTGCTGCACTGAGGAAACCATTTCCCCTGAAAATTATCATTTATATTTTGTATATGACATGAGATGGCAAATTTAAAGACACATTGTGCTCAAAATAATTGATTGTGTATTTTTTAAAAAAAAATTATTTAAAAAAAAGAAAAATCCAAAACGCTATGAGGGGCGGCGCACTAGCGCCCTCTATTGGTCAGCCTCCACTGTGTGTATGTTATTTGCAATGACATGATGATGGTTGTCAGACCAAAACCTTGGTGAATATAAAAAGAGTTGCTCAGATCTAAGTGTGCATTAAAGCAGTTTTTGTTTGTACTTTAAATCTAAATCCCTTTTAAAAATAGTTAAATTGTAGCAGTAGTCAACATTCATCTGTTCACTTTCACAACCCCTTTATTCTAAATCTTATCAGTGTTTATAATTATATGAAATATGTTTTCATACAGTTCAAGCCTTTGAATGCTACTTTATTAAAATGTTATGTTAATTTAAGTCGTGTTCTGCTTTTGTTTGGTCACTGATTTTTTAGTTCCTGTCAATTCCCTTTTAAAACTAATGACGTTTAATTGAAATTATAAAAATCCAGAACACAATGTAGTTTCTGTGAGAACCATTAATTTTACATTATTTCTAAATATGAAACCTCGGTACCTTAGGACAGTGGTTCACTAACTTTATGTACCCATGGTACACCAAAGGACATGTAAAAATATTAAGTTACATCTATTGTATAACACGTGTTATCACTCATATCATGTACAATATTTATCATTGTGCATAATTAATTATTAATGTCAAATAAAATGTGACAAAGACAACTATGTTACTCATGAAATATTTATTGACAAAATATATAAAAAATTAAATTAAGTTTAGAGTTTGCCTCTGTATTATGAAATGAGTGCATACAAAGTAGTAAATTAAAAAATAATTATTTTTATGTAGTTATATATTGCAATAATTAGGGACTTATAAAATCTTCGTTTTATTTTTTCCCAAATTCCGTGTTTTCCACATTGATTTTTTTTTATCCTGTTTTTCAGAAATATTGACGTTTTTTTCCTGAAACAGTTTTCAACTCCTGTGAGGAAACAAAATAAATGCTAATAAATAAAAATGATACAATGATTGAATGATAGTCTTTATCTGTTATTTGCAGCAATGACATGAGTCACAGAAAGTTGATTTGACAACAGAAACGTGTTTGTTAGCATTAAGTGAACCTGTAGGATGACTTTCTCTTCCACTCACACAGTGAAGCTTCTGGCTTTTCCTCATGGACCTGTAGCACTCAGCCCTGACTGTGACCTCTCCTGCCTCCTTGTTTCAGACTGAGATTAACATTAGGGTTAGGATAATACATCACACAAACAAACACTTCATGACGCTAACCTAGCATGTATCGGAGTCGCTTTGGTCAACTGTTAACTTACCTTCATAGTTGTTTATATAACTGGACACGTACAATTTCAACCCTTTGTGTTTCATCATCATCTTTATTAGCAGACATAGGAGTCCATAAAAAACATGAACAAATACATAAAACTAGGACTAAAAACAGTATAAAAATATCAGAACAATCACAGATATCACCTATTTCTAAAAGACACCCATACCAGTGCCTCCACAAGGATGACTGGTATTTTACAGCACTATGAGGGTGATTAGTCAACAGCATTATAATGGTGTTCTGAGAGTCCTCTAGCCTGCGTATACATTTATACATCACATTTTACATAAGAGCCTGAAAAGTAGAAACTCCTGCTTGACAGAACATCTCACTTACACTTTCCCAGCCAGCTTTTTTCAGCAGGATCCTCATAGCGTCATTGTTAGCAACATTGAGCCGTCATAGGCTTGATTTAAATGTATTATGTTTAAATGTCCTGATGATGACATCACAGCGAGCGTTTGCTAAAGATTTCAGCTCCATTTTCAGAGTATATATATATATAACACATTAACACTATGAGTACTGCTGTACAACCCACCTCTGTTGGTAGCCTAGTGCCTGTCGCCGGGTTAACTATAAACCGCCTTTTAGAGGGTGTAGTGGGTCCAGTTTTAATGCGATGTAGAAGATACATATATCATGTGAAACTAGAGAACCTAAGGAATAAACACATACCAAGCATAACATTCTAGCTCATCAGCAAGGGCATGAAGGAACGCTCAAAAGTTGGGCCAATTTACTGTGTCTCTTGATGTTTTTCAACCTTGGGGTTGTGAACCAATGTGGAGTCTCTTGGAAATAAAATGGGGTCGTCTGAAGCATCTGGTAATAATAAAATGAAATAAATGACTGATTGAAATTATATATTTAATATTTTTAAATAAATAAATGAAATGTTTTTATTTATCTATTTTGTGCAACTAAAAAAACAATACAATATATCACCAAAATAAACATACAGTAGGAAGTATGTATTCTTCTTTTTCAAATTAAAACCCACACACAATCTCAAACAACTGTATTCTATTTCACTTTCTCTAATATAAATATATTTTAATTTAAAATGCAGTATAAAAAACAACTGAGCGTGCATATTGTCACTTTGTACACTAGTCCTTACTCTGTATTTGTAACACAGTAAAACAAATGTGATTAAAAAACCAATTTTAGAGAAAAAAAATGTCTCTGGGGTCGCCAGAAATGTGTGATATTAAAAATGTGATCTCGACCTAAAATAGGTTTGAAACCACTCATATACACACTTTATTACATTCATTACGTTTTTTTATGCAGGCTATGTTTTTTTTTTAATTAATATATCCAAGCCTCTCATTCAGGGAGTGATATATAACCCCAATCTCTAATAAAAAAAACCGTTCATGAATATATCCAAGAAGTAGATTGTTTATTGCTTTGATTTGTGCTGTTTGAAAATTAACCAGATCAGTGAATTTAAATGTTTTTGATTTTTTGAATAGTGAATTTGTGTGATCTCTATAACCAGTATTATGAATTATTCTTATGGCTCTTTTCTGCAGTATGGATATTGATTGTATCGCACATTTGTAAGTATTGCCTTAAACCTCTGCACAGTAGTGTAAATATGGTGAAATCAGTGAACAGTAGAGAATGTGGCTTTGCTCAGAACTGAAATGCTTCTTGACATTTTTTTTTGTCCTGTTTTACATGACACTTCCATTTTATTTTATCATCGATTATTTCCCCAAGAAATTGGTTTTCATATCCTCTTTCCATATCCACACCATCTACTTGTATCTGTACTTGTGTATTCTTATTGTGGTTGCTGAATAACATGAATTTGGTTTTAAGTTAAGTTTAATGATCATTTGTTTCTGTCAAACCACATTTTCAGTTTGCACATGTCAGTAGTGATCCTCCCTAGTAGTTCCTGTAAATCCTCCCCTGAACAAAAATTAGTAGGGTCATCTGAAAGTCAAACAAATTTTAATATGTTTGAAACTTTGCATATGTCATTTATATAAAGTATGAACAGTTTGGGACCTAATACTGACCCCTGGGGGACGCCACAAGCAATGTCCAAGCATGACAATGAATATTCCTCCAATTTCACAAATTGTTTTCTGTTACTAAAATAATTTCTCATCCAGTGCAACACTATCCCCCTTATCCCATACCGTTCAAGTTGATTGATTAATATGTTGTGATTGACTGTGTCAAATGTTTTTTTACGGTGAATAAAGACTGATGACTGCGATCTATAGCGTATTGTTTGGATCAATAAGTTAAGCATGTAGGTTAGTGGTTCTAAAATCCCCTCAATGACTTTTCACATTAATTCCATTTGTGTCAGTAGATGTTTAGTATTTACATGTATTTATAATATCTATGATTTATTTTTCTTCCACTGCTGTGAGTAACATTGAACTGGGATTTCTGGCTATAATGTTATTATTCCAATCCTCAGGTATCAATGGATCAGGGATTTTTTCTGCCAGGTTTGGTCCAACATTTACATCATAAATTATTAAAGCTGTTAACCACATCATCCATATTGACCTTTTTAATATTGTTATCAGTAAAGTATTGAGGGTAGTTTTGTTGTTTAGCACCATTTTTAATAATACTATTTAATATGTCCCATATTCCTTTAATATTGTTTTTGTTATTATAAAATATTGTACTATAGTGTTCCTTCCTACATACCCTTATAATATTAATATTAATAATTTGTGTTTTGTATATGTATTTTCTGCCTCTTTAGTCCTTAGTTTTATACATTTTCTATATAGTGTATATTTCTTTTTACAGGCTTTTTGTAATGCCTTTGTGAATCATGGTCCATCTTTATATTTTAGTTTTCTGTAGTATTGTTTTATTGGACAGTTTTTATCATATTGTGTTATGAATATTCTTTAAAAAAAGTTCCATATGCGCTATCAATGTGACTTTCATTCTATAGCTTTTCTCCAAAGTTGTTCCAGTAAATGATTGTTTAGTGTATTCATAGTTTCCTCTATCCTCACTCGTCTGAATGTAGTTTTTTCTTCTGGCTGATTCATGTTTAAAAACTGGCAGGTGGTCACTGATGTGGTTGATTATTGGTCCGCTCACTGTATTATGATCAATATTGTTGGTGAATATGTGATCAATGAAAGCCGCACAATGGGATGTGATTCTACTAGTTCTGGTGATTGTTGGATAGAAACTCGTGCTGTACATTGTATTGATAAATGTGTCTGTCATTTTGTGCTTATTTGGATTTAATAGATCAATATTTAAGTCACCACAGATGAAAACCACTATGATTAGTTTCTGAAAACTTTTCCCCTATCCAGTCCTTGAATGCATCAATACTAGAGCCTGGTGCTCTGTATCTACAGCTGATTATTAAATTTCACATATTTCTAATGTTATACATTCTAATAAGTTATCAATCACAATTTTCATATTTATAATTCCACTTTTTATCCACATACACAGCCACTCCTCCTCCACTCTTGTTCTTTCTGTTTACACAGTTACATTCATATCCATCCAGTTCAAAATCCATTCCTTTATCAGCACTGATCCATGTTTCTGATATAGCATTTATTATAAATGTTTTTTTCAAATTGACTTAAATATTCATTGATGTAATTGAAGTTAGCATACAGACTGCTGCTATTAAAATGTATGAATGATAATTAAAGCTGTTATTGTGTACGTGTAAACACGTTCAGTGCATGACACTACTTCACTCATAGTACTCCTGGTATCATGTAATCATAGCTAAGAACTGCAGAGCAATAATCAGACTGCAGGTTAAAGAAGGCTTTTAAAGAAGGAGCTTAATGCTCATTTAAGCAGAGAATAAAACAAGTATGTGCAGATTCAATGCATAGCAGAGAAGCAGAGCGTTCAGCTCTTTCTTCCTCCTAACAGCAACACTTCCTCTAGAGTTTCTCAGGGACAAGCAGACATGTCCACATTACACAATGGTTCATAAAGATGCTGAGTCATGCCATGGATAAAATCCATGTGACACATGTGATTGTGGCTTCACCTAGTGATGGACTTATGGCTCTTTAAAGGGAGACGTTCATTCAGGAGCCGTTCACTTTAAAGAGCCGTTCAAAACACTGGCTCTTTTCACTTATTCACCTTTTTTTTTATTCATGAAATGAGCTTTAAACACTGTGATGAGTGATATATTACAATTCATATCATATCAAATGTGTTCAGTTGTTGGTACATTACATATTGTCTTCTTCTGAACAAAAAATAGTAGTTTTATTGATGTGTTATTGTCATAACAGGTGATATGCATGTTGGAATGGTGTAAAAATAGCTTTATTTTGACATATCATATGAAAAACTGACAATAAACTTTCATGCAAAATAACTTTTTATTCTCCTCAGATTAAGAACCACAAATATAAATGTAACAAAAAATAAATAAAAAAATATTGAAACAAAAAAAAACACAACTGCGATTACTTAAGTACCTGGATATTGTAGTGCAGTAAAAATATTTCAAGTATTATATAGTTAAGAAGAAAAAAGAAGAACAAATAAATAATAAGTAGTTCTCTAATCTGTACTCTGTACATCAAGAAGAGGGATTTCAGTGCAAAAACACAACATTATCTCAATACTCTGTATGTAACTCCAGTAATATGAACAAACATATTTCAATAGTAGAAGCTGCCTTATGCACTAAAAACTTCCAACAGTTGTAAGTATAAAATCAAAGTCTAACAATAATCCTCTTCTGCTGTCCACTGTGTGTATCATTATTATCCTCCAACTCCTCCTCTCCACCGTACTACTCTCCAAGTGCTGCTGCTGTTCCATCCTCCTACACTCATTACACTCCTCTCTCCGCCCACTCCAACGCACTACTGACACAACTAAAGTGAAGCCCCTCCCCCGAAGGGTAAAAATAAAGAAAAGTGAACGTCTCTCTACAGAGACTGGGTTCCCATCGTTCACAGTGAAGAGATGTTCAAAAGACTGGATTGGTTGGTGAAGGTCACATGACTAGCTGCACCCCTCCCAGGCAGCATGTGCATGAAGTCATAACTCTAATCTCATAACAGACATGTCTGGACCAGCTTGGTCTTCTCACATGCTGGAAGACAGCAGAGATTTACCATCCAATAGAATAGAAGAAACACTGAAAACCACCACAACACCATCACTGTTTAGTCCTTTAAAAATAAACACTGTTACATTTTGACAACATTCAAAGATTTGCATCAATACGATTGGCCCATAGAATGTGACATAACTGTGCACCAGCACCTCCTAAGAACTTTGTACAGTTGACTTCTGCTGTGACAACTAGAAGCATACGAGCCTCCACCAGGGGGCAGTGTACCATAGCCACAATCATCCTTCTCATAGAAAGCAATAAAGGAATTGAACGAGCTCACAACACACCTGAAAAGTCAAAGTGAGTGTTTTCTGTTCACTGTAGAACTTCAAAAGTGTCTGTGGAACAATCAAAGCTGCTCACACGGACACTGAGGTGGACACTATGTTTGAACCACATGACTTACAACTTACCAACAACACATTCATGTGGATTTGATGAAATGTACTTTGTGTATTGAACTGATGGTTATTGTTTATCAATAATGAATGAGAGGATGTGTTTGTCCAGGTGTGTTACTGTAAATGAGAGGTGTGGATGTCATGTACAGGTGTGATGCTGTTCATGTATGTGCATGTGAGAGTGCATGTTCTGACTGTTCTTAACTCATTGTTCTTGTACATTTTACTATTGTCATTGATTGTATGTTATTTTATGTTTTATACAGATGGAAACTAGCTGTTTAGCTATAATCTGGTGGAGAACATCTGTCTTTTATCAGCTTCATGTCTCTATGCATTGGCCCTTCAAAATAAGACTACATAAAATATATCCTAATAATAGTATTATAAGAATACATAGTGTTTTTAATTAATCATGTATGAAACAACTCATATACATCTTGTAAGTGTTTTCAATTCAATTAGGCTAATGATATTGCTAGCATATTGCTAATGCTAAGCTAATGCTAGCCAATGTTAATGCCAGCACCTGCATCCTCAATTTCATTTTCTTTTATGATATTGTAGTTATTCTTCTTATATTATTATATATTATTCATTAACAGGATAGGTCAGATTCAGAGACACATTTTACTGTAGGGCTACACTGTATATGACATTACACCAGTAGTTCACAACTCTTTATGTGTCTTGACTTCATTTTTAATAGTACACATTTTTAGCTTCTCCAGAAACCTTTTTTTTCTAGAATTAGCTTTTGATGAGATGCACCAGCTCAGATATCTTTATACTAACTATTTTTTATACTTGTTTTATTTGAACTAGATTTCTATTCTAGAAAGTGAAAGTATAGAATATAGTTGTTTAACATTGTTTTGTGTGGTGTTATCATTTGAAAAAGAATTTAAGAATACATTTATTTATCAGTTTATTTTCTATTATTATAAATTATGATTTTCGGGGACCTCATTTGAATTCCAGGCGACCCTACATGGGGTCATGACCCCAAGGTTGAAAAACACTGCATTCCATTATGTTTTTAAGTGTGCAGGAGTAGGGGTTACGGGACTGTGAAAAGTTTGGGAACCACTGAGTGTGGCATGCTACACAATTATTAGCACACGTTTATTAGCACACGATTATTAGCACACGATTATTAGCAAACAATTATTAGCACATGATTATTAGCACACAATTAATAGCACACATTTATTAGCACATGATTGATAGCACACGATTATTAGCACACAATTATTAGCACACAATTATTATCACACGATAATTAACACGCGTCTATTAGCACACGATTATTAGCACACGATTTTTAGCACACCATTATTAGCACACCAGACCACTGTTCTCCACCATATAAAGACCATCTGAATGAACTGATCAAAGTTTGTAATTGAATCATTTCACCTTCTGACCTGAAATATGACCATAGACATTAACACTCTTTAAAGTGTACTGGAATGTTGGTGGGAGGGGCCTCTGCTATTACGTTGATTCTATTCTATTCTATTTCTATCTATTGATTGAACGTGAACTGTAAAACATTGTTCATTGAGTCAAAACTCTAAACACAGCAAATAAGACACAACACTGTGAAATAAAGCATTCACATCTATGTCAAATATAAACTCTGCTATCATAACCTAACAATCCTTTGTCTAAATATCACTGTAATAATAAAATGATACACACTTCTATCATATAAATACACTTTCAAATGAGCAGCAATGCACTAGTCTACTTTATAGAAAACACTGCAGTCTTTAGTTTTCACTGTTCAACTAAAAAATGAAATAATCAATTCTAAATTATTACAATAATGTATTTTACAATTCAGTAAATTCAGCTAAAGCAGAAATAAAACAATATAGTGTAAACATAGAAAAACACAATAAAGTGTGCTTATGGATCCATCCGTCTGTTGGGGTCTGACCACAGGATCTCCCCTTGACCTCACATCAATGTCCCCCCAGACCTGATCCAGTGTCTGCAGAAGAGACATACGGGCATGTGGTTGGTGGTCATATACACACCATCTCCAAACCTAGTCCTCTGTAGGATTCAGAAATGCTGAGTAAGGGGCAAATACACAACTTTTAATGGATGATGGTTGGTGAACCAGTTGTGGACCAGAGCAGCCTGATGGAAACCAACATGATCCCAGACAACAAATGGTAAATGGACTTGATTTATATAGCGCTTTATCACCACACTGAAACAGTCTCAAAGCTCTTTACATATCAGCTCATTCACCCAATCACTCTCACATTCACACACCAGTGGGACAGGACTGCCATGCAAGGCGCTAGTCAACCACTGGGAGCAACTTAGGGTTCAGTGTCTTGCCCAAGGACACTTCGACACATAGTCAGGTACTGGGATCGAACCCCCAACCTCTCGATCAGAAGACGACCCACTGCCACGGTCGCCCAGCAAACCTGGACTGCTCTGGTCTATCCTGTACCACTGCATCGTGAAGTCCATCTAGAAATGTGATTATGTGTTGGTATCATAGGGACCCAGTTTGGTATGATGGTGCAGTAGGACTTATGATGGTACACAATGTGACGTTTCCTTTGGCCAATTATATGACGTCCTGGTGGTCTGTTACTGTAAAGCACAGGTGTCAAACTCAAGGCCCGGGGGCCAAATCTGGTCTTTTAGAGCATTCAATTCTAGATTCACAGTGTTTATTGTCATGTACACAGTAATGAAATAAGGGGTATTTATTATTGTAGTTGGTATTAATTGAATTTGAACTTAGTAATTGAGAATATAATTGTAATTGACTTTCAGGGGACAATAATAATTGAAAATGGAAAAAATGGTGGTCACTGTAATTGTAATTCAGTCGTAATCAAACATGGATAATTGAAGACGTAAATGTAATTGAAAAATGTAATTGACTCCAACCCTAGAAAGTGAAACAAACTGACACATATGTTGAATTCTACCCGTAATAACGTATAAATCTCTAGCTACGTGTAGTGTAACGCAGTGGCTCCCTAGTGCCCAAGGTACACCTACGTACATGTATTAATCTGAAGACACACCTGTGTGAACACAAACAAGTAAATAAAAGTTAATTTAAATAAAGATCTTAGTGACAAGTTCAAACTACATATCATTAATATTATTAGATTAAAGGTAATGTACTAACAGCTTTAGCCAAAATAAAAACAACAATAACTGAACTTAAACAGCTGCAGCTTGAAGACTTTAGTACAAACTGTAACTTTGATACAAAATAGAAACATTTAAAGTGGCTCTAGTGATAATTTAGCTCATCAAGTATTATTATTATTAATACTAAAATATTTTACTGTTGACATTCATATTTTGTGAAAACATCCAAAACCTACAGATTTACATTAAATAATAAAATATCAGTAATGAACACACATCAACATCAACTGTGACGTCACTATTTACATTTGCATTAAAATACACAGTTATCTTAAAATGACGTTAATTTACAATGAAATAAATTAATAGACCACTGTTGCCATGCGATCAGTGTCTTTTTGTTAAGCTAGTTATTTATTTTATTTGTTTCTGTTTAGTGCTAGCTGCTAACAGCTAATGCTCTGCTAGCTTAAACTTGGGGGTCAAACAACAAGCTCCCTGTTTCACTGATTGATACGTTGTCTTTTCTCATCTATTTCTAGAGCAAGGTGATTCCATATATGGTGATGAGATATGACCCTGTAGGATGACCTTTCTCTTGTCTATATAGACACTAGCTCATAGTATAGATCATACTTGGACTGCATTAAGAAATGTGGAATCATGAAAATAATTTAATTTGGCAAAATCATGTTAATTTGTGCACAACTTAAATTGTTTGAAGCTCGTTCACATAGCGATTATTACCATATTTTCCAGCGTAGAGGATGTTTTTTTTTTTCATTCAAAGTTGAGGGTGTGAACAATGTGGGGACTTCCCTCATTGTAACACCATGATTGATCACATGATCAACCAAAGTGGTTCAGATCTCATCAGAGATTACAGTCCTTTGCTTTCCTCTTCCTCCTCCTCTTCCTCTCACTCCTCTGGCTCCGCCTCTGTTTCTAATGTTAGCATCCATTGGTCCAAAACAGAAACACTCACCTGTTGCCCTTTTATGCTGAAGCTCTGATTGATAATTATAAACCTTTGTGACAGGTGTTTGGTCATGTGATCAGTCAGTGAGCATAGTAGAGGGGTGCATGAGTTACATGTTGTGGTCATTGTGTCTCAAATAGCAGTATTTGTGTTTAACAACTGAGAAAAACATGTAAGCGTGATTGTCCCAAACATCCTGGTGGTGTAAAGCCTGATCTGAAGTGTGTTTTTAATGTGATTATTATTACTAGGACTACATTCAAATCTGAAAAGGCTCTGGAACAAAGACAGGTTTAGCTGTTGGTGTATTTAATTACAGTAACTGGTGATGCATCACAGCAGAATGAGGGTAAACTGGTTTCAAATGCTTTGTACTGGGAAGGAATGAGGGTGTGGAGGAGTCCTCACCTCACACACACACACACACACACACACACACACAGATGAAGAACTGACCAACATCTGAAACAGGAAGGACAGCAGACCTCCAGGAACAAACTCTGTAGAGAAAAGGTTTGAGTCTGTGTGAGAGAGAGATACATTAATGTATTTATAGATATTCTGTCCATGCATGTATATATATATATACATATGTACATGTACTGTATGTATATATGTATGTACGGATGCACATGTGTGTCTATATGGATATATGTATTTATTTTTTTGTCTTTACAAGTCATAGACATTATAACATAGTAAGTGTGTGTGATATTATAATAATTATAATAATGGTATTGTGCTGTTAGAGTGTGAGGGAAGGAGCCAACAACAAGTTAATAATAGACTAATATGTGGGGGAAAGGCAGGGGCGTAGCACCACATTTTGGGTTCTGGGTACAAACCATCTTGTTGGGCCCCTCCTGTAACTTTTAATATGTACAATTTTATTTCACCTGGAAACTAAACTAGTATTATTATATAAACTTTATTTTTACCTTTACATGAACCCAGAAGTTTCTGGGTCGTGACCCCATTTTAATATCACAAATGTCCAGCGACCCCTGGGACATTTTTTTCTAGAATTAGTTTCTGATCATGTTTATTAAAGTGTGTTATTAATACAGAGTAGCCAGGATTATGTATTTATATACTGTATTTTATTTGAACTAGATTTATATGTTTGAGAATGTTTATGTATAAGATGCAGTTATTTGATATTTATTGTCTGTGATGTGTATTTGAAAAGCAATAATTATTTTTTTTTTAATTTAATTTAATTTTTTTAATTACTAGACATTTAAACCCCATTTTAATTCCAGGCTGACCCCACATGGGGTCCTGACCCCAAGGTTGAAAAAACTGCAATAACCTAATGACTCCATATCCATTAATTGTATTTTATTAATCTGTTCTACTATATTTGAATAGTTTATTGAATATTGTGTTTTTGACATACTTTTGCTACAATTTAAGGGGCGGCTGGTAATTTTTAAATGATTTATTTATTTATTTTTTGGGGGGGGAGGTATAACTAACACGAATTACACATTAATTCATTCATTAATAATAATAATAAATAAATAAATAAATAAATAAAAGGAAGAGGGATCAATGATGGTTTCGACATCTAGCAGGAGGAGACTATCCCAGAGCCAATGAGGTCCCCCCACCACCCACGCACCTACCCCGAGGACGTTAATAATAATAATAATAATAATAATAATAATAATAATAATAATAATAATAATAAATACAATGGGGGGAAATAAAACTTTTTGAAAATCAAAGATACATAAGATTATATTAATAGTAACAATAGTGAATATGTAGTCATGGCTGGGAGGGTTACTTTTAAAAAGTAATTCAGTACAAATTACAAGTTATTTTTTAAAAAAGGAATCAGTAACTTACTCTAAGTATCACTATATTAAAGTGATGTAACTGATTACTTTTGGATTACTTCAACACCAAACCTGCAAATAAAGACATAAAAGGATAGAATACGTGTAACCTGCTCACTGTATTATGAACAATTCAGCTGAATCACTGACCTAAATCATAGACCACACCTCTGGGATGGTCACCTGTAATTCCTGCTAGAAGGATCTGTGGCTAACGGCGCTAACACAACCAATATGTCCAAACATTTGGCCACACAACACGGTGTTATACTCAAGTAAGCTGTGTCTGTGACATACTTAGCAGCACCAGTGCTAGCACTAGCATTAGCACAGCAGGTCAAATTAAACAACTGGCTAACGTTGTGTGAAAATGATAAAAATGAGGTTAATTTACTATCCTAAGCCAGGGGTCTGCAACATGTGGCTCTGAAGCCTTATGTGGCCCATTGACTCTTTCGTAATGGCTCCCTATAGTTTTAAAATAATATTGAAATAAATAAATATTTTCTCACAGAGGTTATTAATGATTAATTACTTTGACACCAAATAAAATCATGATAAATCAATTTGTTAACTTAAAAATAAATCACATTATGCAATGACTCAGCACTTTCCTACTTCACCTCCTGAAACATCTCCAGACCATTAACTTTCCTACACCTGTGGTTAACCTGAAGTTTTAAATCCCTGGTAAGATAATTAAACCAACTAAATACTATTCTAGAAGTAAATATACATTTTAATTGTGTGGGAACAGATTCATTTACCTGCCAACATGTCGGCTAAATATGTATGTTTGATATGTGGCAAGAAATTAGCAATTAGCATGTGTTGACTGACATTATGTGTTATCAAATTCAAGTTACTCACTCACTCACACAATGAGAAATGTCAGGATTAAAGAAGAATAAAACACACACACGCAGAGTGTAGACTTTAGACAATAGTCAATCATCAACTGCCTTATTATCATGGAAACCACTAAAGATACCACACGATACACTGTGGTGTCCCCGTAGGTAAATGACTTTTGGACTCTAAGCTGCTAACACATCATCTATTGCACATTTTACACTTTACACAAAACCTACAGACAATAAATAAGAATCAAATACAGAAAGACATATTAAAATAGAAGGAATAAAAATATAACACCATGGCATTATTGCACAGTCCTGCTACATTATTATGAGGCACCAGGCACGTGCAGAGAGTGTGTGTGTGTGTGTGTGTGTGTTTGTGTGTGTGTGTGTGTGTGTTTTATTCTTCTTTAATCCTGACATTTCTCATTGTTTACATTGTGTTCAAGTTTTGGTATATTTGTAGTTTGTTCATTTCTCTAATGGTGTTTGCTTTGTCGCTTCTACTAGAGTTTCAAGTAGATAGTTTATTAAATTTGTAGTTTTTATTATTATTCTTCCCTCATGCTTTAACTACTCCTGCATTTTCAACACATTTCAACAAGTTTGGTGTCAAACTGTTCAAATAATTTAATTTATGCTGTTTTAAATAATGTCTAACTTTTCAACTTTTTTTTTTAAACTATTTAACTTTTCATTTTTCATCCACATTCGAATATTTTAAACCTTCAACAGTGAACTTCAGCTGTTCATCCATTCTTCAACTGATTTCAACCTTTAACATGTTCATCTGTCTGTTCACTTTCAGATAAAACAATCAACACATTTCAGCTTTTATCAACTTTTTCAATGCTAGTGCTAATGCTAAAGCTGATGTTAATGTTAAGCTAATACAGTGCCAGCACCTGCATCCTCATTTATATTTTCTTCAGGAAATGTAAATATTCTAGTTTTCATTGTTTAGTAGTGAATATGTTGTTTTCTTTTCCCTGGGATCCTCAGCATTACCTCCTCTTCTTCATGGTTAGCCTTAGCACTGATCATCTTATACTCTGTTCATTATCTTCCTTTTTTGTATGAATGCAGTTTTTAATGGTTTTAAAAAGCATTAGTAATAAAGTCACTTTTGAAATTAATATACAGGCCTGAGTGCTTTGTGTTATATTTCATTGGGTGAAAGTCCAAAGGTGGCGTTGTCCTCCATCTTTGTCCACATACTGGTGTTATACTG
This sequence comes from Gouania willdenowi, assembly GCF_900634775.1. NCBI lineage: Eukaryota > Metazoa > Chordata > Actinopteri > Blenniiformes > Gobiesocidae > Gouania > Gouania willdenowi. Next base: position 21,136 of record NW_021145254.1, read on the forward strand.
GATGCACCAATCTGCTTTTTTCACCTCCGATACCGATATCTGGTGTTTCCTATTGGCCGATACCGATCCGATACATATATGAATTACAATCAGTGCAATTAACAATGTAAAATTAAATAATGAAGTATCTGAAATTGAGAGAAAAAAAAACAGCTTAACTAGCTTGGTTGGTAAACATTAAAAAGAAACAGAAATCTTCTTTTTAAATTGGTTTAGTAGAGCATTTAGCGTTAGTATTGCATTTAACGTTAGCATCACAGTATGTAGCATTTAGTGTTAGCATCACAGCGAGTAGCATTTAGCGTAAGCATTGCATTTAACGTTAGCATCACAGTAAGTAGAATTTAGCATTAGCATCACAGTGTGTAGCATTTAGCGTTAGCATTAGAGTGTGTAGCGTTTAGTGTTAGCATCAGAGTGTGTAGCATTTAGCGTTAGCGTCACAGTGTGCAGCACTATCTCATCCAGTCAGTGTGCTGTTAAACTTCAGAGCTCCAGATATTTGTTGTGAAACTCAGAGCTTTGACATCTTTTATCTTCTCTAATGTGTGTTTACACTCTTTACCATGATACTCAGGTAGCGCTGTCTGTCTCACACTCATATCTTCAGCTCATCATCTTGTGACGTGGAGATGGATCAGGACACGGTGAAGGAACAACATGAGATCCAGACTGAAGATCAGAGGTGAGACCACGTCAGAGCTCAGCACTCACACCTCTGTACATCAGTGTTACACTGTGTGTGTGTGTGTGTGTGTGTGTGTGTGTGTGTGTGTGTGTGTGTGTGTGTGTGTGTGTGTGTGTGTGTGTGTGTGTGTGTGTGTGTGTGTGTGTGTGTGTGTGTGTGTGTGTGTGTGTGTGCGTGCATGTGCGTGTGTGTGTGTGTGTGTTCAAGGAGCAGGAAGCAGCTCACACCTGAACCTGGACCCAGCTGTGTGTCCTTTGGAAGTAACGAGTCCATGGACAGACTCATGTTCTTCAAAGGTGGTCCATCTACTGACCCACGGTGAGTCCACATAAAGAAGGTTGCTGGTTGTCTTCCTGATGGTCCAGGGGCCTCATTTATTGATCCGTTCATAGAACTGGTTCTAAATACCTTCAGACCAATGAAATGTAGAATGTGCACCAGTACAAAAAGAATCAGTATTTATGAAGCGTGTGGACAGAGGTCGTACACACAGCAGTGTTGATTAATCCCACCTGTTCTAAAGCTAGCACATGTTCAGGATCATTTGCATTTATTGTTTTTTTTTCTCCATATTTCATGACTTTTCCTAATTTGATATAATATATTAAACATAAGATGATCATGATGATATTTATTCATTGTGATGAACACATATTACACACATTGGTGTAAAACGTGTGTGTGTGTCTTTACATCTCCACACCTACAGAGTTGATACATGACATTATAAAGTAAAACTGATATTTCATTTTTTCATTTTCAAACATGTGAAACCCCTCACACACAAAAAACAACCACAAAAACATAAAAAAACCCATAAAGTAAAAAATAAATAAATAAAACTCTGTTAAAAGAGGAGTGAAACTTTATAGTGAATAACTTCATAGGAATGTGTATGAACTGTGTATGAATGATGGTGGTGGTCAGAGGGGCCGTAGGCACCAAATGGTAGCCACACTTCTGTCAGTCTGCCCCAGGACACCTGTGGCTACAATGTAGCTTACCACCACTAGTATGACTGGTGTGAATGAATAATTGTTTCTGTTCATGCTTTGACTCTATTATTATTATCATTCTATAAAGAGATAAAAATAAGTAAATATATATGTCTATGAATGTTCACCAGATCCACTAACTGTAAAAGTGAAAGTTAGTCTTGATGGTGGCGCTAGAGAACAGGTTAATGTTTCATTATCAAGGTTTATTATTTATGGATTCAACAAATAAACAAAGTGTCTGACACTAAGGCCCTATGCTACTAATCTAGATTATTATATCCTGGATTAATCTTCATTATCTTCAACTAACCAAACATTCCCTGTCAGAGAGAAGCTGTCCTACGAAGGTCGATAACAACACGCTAATTATAGCCAAGTGTTTTTAGTCTGGGTACGTGCACATTCACATGAAAGGGGTGGAGCTTGCAGCGTCTGACCAATCACTACAATGGAGAAAACTGGCAGAGTGTCTTTACAGGAGGAACATCTTATGATCTTATACTTACTGTATGAAAGGAGCTTCTTTTTATAAATAACATTTTATTGATTGATTGATTGATTAAATAAATATCATGAATTTATATCCATAATGACTGTGAATAGCAACAGTAGTGCAGCGCACCAGGAGGCGGAGCTTTTATACTCCCTCAGATCTGATCCACTTCATAATCTGATCCACAGGTCAGGTGTTACTGAAGTTTAAAATGATGAATAATTAAAATCCATAATTCAGACCAAAAACAACACAGTTGTTACAGAAAAGGTAGGAATGAAAGAACCCAGACAGGAAGCTGTTGATACTGTTAATGTTTAAAAATGTGAGATTATTTATGATATTAATCCATTAGATGGAATATCACATTTAATGGATTATCATAAATAATCTCATGCTTTTACACATTCACAGTCAGCTGATGAAGCCTGTGTCTAGATCTGTATGTGTGGACGAGTGAGGTCATAAATTAATTCATTCATTGAATTAATATATGACTTCACCCATCTGTGCATATGATCTGTCATACTGACTGTAGATCAGTCTATCTGATATAAATCTACATCTTTACTAAATGATGTCATCAGTAAATGAAAGGATTGCATCAATATTCTGACTTTATCACTCACTAAGATCTGAGACAGAGAAAAACCTGGTGCTGGGCAGGCAAGCCGTTCAGCATAAGTTACCATGGTGATTTAGCTCTGTAAGACTTTAGCTTTGTAGTCCAGGACACACTGATTAAATCCTGGAAGTTAGCATTAGATAAGAGGTAATCTAGATTAGTAACATACACCATAAAACTCAATATCGTTCATCTGCGGCCAAAAATGGGCATTTCCGTTAATCACGGGAACACCCTCTATCTGAAACAAGAATGCCCACCGCTTCTTCTTCGGCTGCTAGATGTGTAAAGAAAACAAGGTGGTGACACCTCCTGTCACTGTGGATGTTTTTTAATAATATATCAGAGGAAATAAACATATAAAGTTGATGTAAGAACAGTATGTGTCCATTTTAAAGAGACAATAACTTCCTACACAATTTTGAGAGTGATTTGAGTTATAAATGTACTGAAGATAAAAGCATTTAAATGTACATAGATATACAGTATATGAGTTGTTTAATGTGTATTAAGTTTAATATTTAAAATATAATTATTTTTATTTGTTAACAATTTAGATTTAGTGTATTTTGCTCAAACTGTCTTTTTAGTGTTAATCTACTGTCTGGATTATATCAGTTTTGTCTCTGCTTATGTACATGGTTTTGTTGTTAGATTTAGATTAAGTTGAAATTAGATGTTCTGAAAATAACGTTAAATTATCGTACGTTAAAAAAGAAACCATAAATAATTATCCATCTTTGACAATCAAAGCATGATCGTAACAATCCGCATTTAGTTTTAATAATAAGCTAAACTGATATCTAAACACAGAATTAAAGCTCCGCCCTTCATGCGTGCTCCCACAGCAGGGGATACATATTCTGTTGGGGGTCACTGCTTTGGTACGACAAAGTCTAAAATAATTGACCATCACATGATTCACGTAAACTCAGTTTGTTCCAGAAGTTAGTGGTGGGCAATTTGAATCCATTGACATATCTGGGATTTTTGGTAATTTGTCGTCAATAACTGCATTGATTGACAATATTTATACAGTACACCATCATATGTATGTGTAGATACAATATATGTTTATGTAGTTTCATAAATAGTTTTTTTCCCGAATGTAAATTTGTATTAATGAAAAAAATGTTAAAAAATATGTTAATATGTATTGTATACAGTATGTATTGCTTTGAATTTTCTTTAAAAGAGGGGTAATTTACACCACATCCAGACAGGACACATTGAAAACATCTCCATGCAGCATCATTGGTCCTCACCATGCAGCATAATTGGTCTTCACCGTGAAGCATCATTGGTCTTCACCATGCAGCATCATTGGTCTTCACCATGCAGCATCATTGGTCTTCACCATGCAGCATCATTGGTCTTCACCATGCAGCATCATTGGTCTTCACCATGCAGCATCATTGGTCCTCACCATGCAGCATAATTGGTCTTCACCATGCAGCATCATTGGTCCTCACCATGCAGCATCATTGGTCTTCACCATGCAGCATCATTGGTCTTCACCATGCAGCATCATTGGTCTTCACCATGCAGCATCATTGGTCCTCACCATGCAGCATCATTGGTCTTCACCATGCAGCATCATTGGTCCTCACCATGCAGCATAATTGGTCTTCACCATGCAGCATTATTGGTCCTCACCATGCAGCATCATTGGTCTTCACCATGCAGCATCATTGGTCCTCACCGTGCAGCATCATTGTTCCTCACCATGCAGCATCACAGCAGTAGTAGTGTGAACTTACTACATAGAATAGGTGTGATTACTAATATAACTCATATAAAATTATCAGTATGATATCTAATGTAATATCACAGTATAATACACATTTGAAACACACCTTGTCATGTTTTCATGACTCATCATGGTCTGTTGATGCTCCATCATATGAAACCAGTCTTGTGACATCACTGCTCCCTGTGCTCCTACAGTAGGTCACTTACACTCTAACCAAATTACATGATTAGTATAATAACTTGTATAATACAGTAATAGCCTATAATACTTATAGTATTACGTATAGTTCCTCGTTTAGTCTAGTAAAATTTATTTTCATCATTGTTGGCCTATTTTAAACTTATGTGTTTTCAATCTCACAGAGTGTTTTTAACTTACCTTTCCCTCTGCTATGATCATAATTAGCTGAGTTTATACATGATATTTACAGAGTAACACAAAGCTTAAAACACTCAATCCATAAGTTTCCTTTATGTTTAAGATTGCTGTTTAGCCCCATATGACCCACAGCAATCTTGAAATTAGTAGTTTTAGACTCAAAACAAGCAATATTGTCTTTTTTTCAAGCTGTAATATTTAGATCAATTTTCTTAAAATCAGAAATATTCACTTATTTTTGGCCTATTTAGACCTGATTATTGTAAATAAGAAAAATTAGCTTAGTAAATAAAACCTGAAATAGGAACAGCTATTCCAAAAACAAGCACATTTCACTTAAATATGATAATATTTACATGAAAATAATGCTTAAAATCAGAATTTAATGAAAGACAATTTACCCTAAAATAAGAGTTAAAAAACAAAACAAACATTTGAGACATATCTTTCTACACTTTTATTGTGCAAAAATCACAATGTCAAGACCACAAACCAGAGCAATAACCAATAGCCCCACACGACTGTAGTTTAACATCATTGAACAGGAGCCACATTTTAAAAGGAGGGACTTAATGCTGCTGAACTACTTAAACTAAAACTGATGTTTAAACTGTCTTAATCATGAAACTTTCTCCATTCAGCCATAGATTTTTTGTAGGAAGTAGTCATGTCCTTCTCATGGATGGCATCTAACAAAACCTCTGTCTGTAGCACAGACAGGAGGGTAGCAATGCACTTGGGATATGTGAGGTGAAAGGTGTAATAACAGCCAAGAAGATACATCACGCTTTCACTGAGGTCTTCTTTGGGGAAAGTCAGCAGAGGAACTGTTCCAATGACCAGGATGCAGTTTGTCTCACAGACAATCACCACAGGGCTGACCAAGGGTCTTGATTGAAGGTAAGTGTTGGGGTCCTCTGCTGACTAAAACAAACAATTCATTAAATCTTCACCCAAATATATAAGTTTGAACAAAGTACATGATAATAGAAACACTCCTTAACAACTGTGACACACACAAAGACGGAACTGCATCGCCCTCGTCCGACAGAGCAGTGATCGAATCCGAACCGAGCCCGATAGGCATTAAGATATTTCTAGATAAGTTCTAAATAATTGTCCGAGCCCGACCGAATCCGTTGGGTTCCGACAGGTCCCGTCGGACTTCGGTCGGGTTGCAACACTCTAATATATACACAGGTGCTCGTCCTATAATTAGAATATCATGAAAAAGTCACTTCTGTTATTCAACTTAAACTGTGAAACTAATATATGATAGACTCATTACCTGCAAAGTGAGATATGTATAGCCTTTATTTGTTATAATTTTGATTATTATGGCTCAGCTGGTAAAAACCCCAAATTAAAAATCTCATAAAATTTGAATATTTTGAAAATGGACTGTAAGCCATAATCATCCAAATTATAAAAATAAAGGCTTGACATTATGTCACTTTGCATGTTGAGTCTATATCACATATTAGTTTCACATTTTAAGTTGAATTACAGAAATAAATGAACACTTTCATGATATTCTAATTATATGTGTGTGTGTGTGTGTGTGTGTGTGTGTGTGTGTGTGTGTGTGTGTGTGTGTGTGTGTGTGTGTGTGTGTGTGTGTGTGTGTGTGTGCGTGTGCGTGTGCGTGTGTGTGTGTGTGTGTATATATGTATATTAACCTTACCTTCAAAATGTGAATCAAAGCATCACTTGGGTGTCCCAACCTCTTCAGCAGAGCTACATGCGAAGGGAACATCTGAGGCAGTACTTTCAGGACAGCAAGTGCATTCTTTACTGTTTAAACAATAATAATATATCATAATAATTTTAGGTCTTTGTGTATGTGGGTAACAGCAAATAAATCATCCTTACCTTGGTCCTGCAGTGGTGGTCCTATGATTTTTTTGAACACCCCATAAAACTGTGCCTGGTTAAAACATCTCAGCCAACGTTTCTTCAGCTCCATTGTGAAGAAGGGGTTTCCTTTATCAAGGATTCGCTGGAGTTCATCGATGATCTAACAGTAGAGATTTAAATTAAGAGGCCTTCGTTCAAGTGAAATATACAAGTTAAGTGAGAAAAAAATACTTCCATGGCCAAGTTCTTTAAAACATGGATAAGCCTGCAGTATCTTCATAGGCCTGTCCTGTTCCTTCATCACATCAGAGTCAATGAAAGCTCGTCTAGATTGGAACTCCAATTCCAGCAGCTGGGATACATCTTCCTTGTTGGGTTTGTTCTTAGTTTTGTACAAATCCTGCAGAGTTTTATAGTGTCTCGCTTGGCTCTGTGGGCTCTCTGGGAACACAAACAAAAATGATATCAAAAGAAAAGCAATACACCAACTATTTATAACACTGTGTTGACAACATGATATACAAATGAAAATATTACTTAAGCATTTAGTAAATGTAAAAGTAAAGTCAAATTCTAACCTATAGCACTAAAGAGATCCACCTCTTGGGAAGTACTTGTAGAAGGAGTTGACTTCTCTAGGATCACAGTGGAGGAAGACGACGAGGCGACTGATGAAGCAGCTGAAGAGACTGAAGCAGGGGAGGAGAAAGGTTCATCACTCTCTTCAGTGCACGTCGCCTGGATGCTCTGGAATTTTAGGCTTCTAGGTCCTTTTCTTGATGGGGTTGGACCTTGCTTCTTTTTTGGAGTTGTCACATTCTGAACCCTTTTCAACAACTGCTTCTTCACCATTTCCTAAAATAACAAAACAATAAAAACAAACTATTATTACCATTGGTAACAGATTAAATAATTCCTCAACAAAATGAGAGACTTACCCATTCAGGTGTATTGGACGTAGACTTGTCTCACAGCATTGGGTAGTATTCTACTAGACGCTTAGCCATGGCAGTCAGTTCATGGGAGCCTGGGTACTTAAAATCATCCTCGGACGCTCTTTTCATAGCAATCATGCCTGTTACTGTATTCCTAATGAGTCTACAGCGCAAGTCTTTTGGCATGGTGTAGTCTTCGTCTTGTCCAGCACGCTGCTTTTCAAAGTAAGCACTTCTTGCTAGTTCTAGTTCTGTGTCAGTGTATATGACATACTCTGGACTAATGAGCCGAAGCTTTTTAGTGGCGCCAGAACAATCTTTGTGTTTAGGTTTTGGAGAATTGAAGGGTGTTGGAGAGCTGATGTTGCTGTCAGAGGAGGAGGAAAACAAAGGCGTAGATGGGCTGTCTATAACAGAAGTGTCAAGAGCGGGGCGATCCAATTTCTGACTCTGCAACATAAACACAACAGACATTTGGCCTCACTTCTAACAGTTAGGGGCAAAACTCTTATACAAACAATAAATACAGCTCACCTCCATATCCACATGAACAAGTTGCCAAATGTGTCTTCTTCTTAAAAAGTTTTCTGACCCAGGAAACAGGTCTCGCAAATCCTCCTTAGTGAGGCTGGGCAACATGGCCATCTTCACACCAGCAGCTAATAAAAAACAAATATTTGAATAAATATGGCAGTTATTAAAGTTTAAACTAAATATTCCAATCAGCTGTATAAGTGTGCATTACCTCTGTTGATTGAAAAAGCAAAAATCTGTATACCTGTAGCACACTGACTGAATTAATATTACTGACAAAACCATAAAAAAGAAAGAAATACCAGTACCACAAATAAAATGAGTGACAAGTAACAAATTTCAAGGTTAAACACAAATCAATCAAAAGTTGAAGTAGTCTCTCAACACATGCGAAGCGTTAGCTAGTTAGCATTTAGCATGTTGCTATAAAAGATAATACACAAATTTTACCTCTTAATACTGAAGCTGATATACTGTCCATCTCTGGATATGTTTCGCTCGCCCCATCTTCATCCATGTTGGAGCTATAGGGGAGTGGTGGCCTAGTGATTAAGGACGCTGTGCTTGTAATCGGAGGGTTACCGGTTCAAGCCTCACCTGGGCCATCACTGTGGGATGTTGAGCAATTCCCATAACCCCGAATTGCTCCCCAAGCGCTGCAAAAATGGCTGCCCACTGCATCTTCAGGGATGGGTTAAATGCAGAGGACAAATTCCATGTATATAATGACATTACATGGCCAATTAAAAGCAAAACCCCCTGATCTTTAATCTTCAAGATGTCCAGCAAACACCAAACTGGAGAGATATAGTATTTTTTTTTTGTTTTGAATATTCACCGCCGAAAAATGGGCTCTAAATTTGCGGCCAATGTCGACGGTCCTGCGTTGCATTGGAAGATGCCAATTCACTGAGCTGAGGGGGGGGTTGTGGTAATGAAAAGTGGCATGGTGCACAGTTTGTTTACGAATGTGATTCCGCTGTAGCTGTGGTGTCTTTGGCACATATTTTCTTCATTCCTCTACCTAATTTGTGGTCTGTCCTTAACCTGACTTAAAATAGTTCTCAAAATCCAAACACATTGTTCCAATAAATGTTTTTTTTTTTTTTTTTTATTTGTTTTTAGAAAAAACAGTAAAAAAAAAAATAATAATAAAAAAAAAAAAACAGCGAGTGAGGTATGTACGTACGTACGGGAGTAACCTTTTTTTTCTTGATTTTTTATTTTATTTTTTATTATTATTATTTTATTTTACTTAATTTATTTTTTTTAGTCTCGATTTTATTTTATTTTTTGCGGGGAAGCCTGCAAGCTCTTCCCACACAAAACACAGGTGGAGACAGGCATCGTGTTTCTGAGTGGCTGGAGGAGGAAAAAGAGTGAAAATGACCGAATGTACATTCCTCTGGAAACCCTTGCTCACGCAGAAAATCCGAAAATTCGGTCATTTTCACTTTTTTTTCTCTCCAGCCATTGCAGTCAGCACAACTTTAACATGAGTGATGGACAGGTAAAGATGATACTTTAGTTCTAGAGGACACAGTCGTCATAAAGCATAGCTTAGAGTCCTGGTTGAATTCATTAGATAAATAAATAAAATCTAATGCATTAATATTATTATTATCCACAGGTATCTGTGAAGTTACCGTAGTATTGTAGTTGTTGTTAATGAATTCAACCAGGACTCTAAGCTATGCTTTATGATGACTGTGTCCTCTAGAACTAAAGTATCATCTTTACCTGTCCATCACTCATGTTAAAGTTGTGCCGACTTCAAATCATTAATATCTTTATATTTTAACTCGATTTCAAAGTAAAAATCAATAAACTGATTAATATCCAGCACTGTGGATGATGTCATTGTGATGAACTCTGACCTAAAACCAGTCTCTGTGTTAAAAAGAACATTCAGAACCCAGATTTGAAAAAAATATTAATGCGGAAAATGGATTAAAAAAAAACCAAACTGAACTGAAAACATATTTCAATAAAATAATAATTCGGAAACCGGATTTAAGAAAAAATTAAAAAAAATTCGAAAACCGGATTTAAAAAATAAATTCATTCAGAAAACTGATGTTTGTTTGCCCTGATTTACTTTATTTGACTAAATTTGAAACATAATTACCTTCATGTTTGTGTTCGATGTGTTAAATTATCCTCTGCTGCTCGATTTATCCTCGTCAAAATAAAAGCACAAGATTATTTTATTCATTTTTGTTGTTTGTTTTGTCCAGGCAAATGTTTTCGAGTTAAAAACCAGAAATCCAGCTTTATTGTGACATAAATAAATGGACGTTTAACTCTTATTGTTCTAGCTGTTGACGACAGACAACTGGAACTTAAAGTGTTCACACAGAGCATCACAGAGCAACAGACGGCAGCGTAGAGCACCAGCGTCTGTCCGGTCAGAGGTCACAAACCACAAGTCACTCATTAGCTCACAGTGATTTTTAATATTTCTGCTCAACAGCCTTAAATCCAACAAATTACAACATAATTGAAGATTTTTATTTTCCATCACTTGAGTTTGGTTAAATTAAGTTTGGTTTAAACTTTAAGGATAAAGATAAAGATTTTGTTTCAACCGTATTTTAATTATTGCATTATTAATTATTCATAATTGCAGATATTTAAAAACAAAGCCATGTTTGTCACAATTTTTAATGAGTTAAAAATATTCATAAATATTAGGTTTGTGTGTTCTAAACCTGCTGCCAACATGTCCAATTATGGAAATATGTGTTTTTAGTGATCTCTGATTTATTTTGATTTTAGTTTATTTTCTGTTGGTTTTAGATTGTCAATGTTGTGTTTAATCAGTTTTTAGATATATTTAATGTGAATATTATTATTACTATTTTATAAAAACAACATAATCAGTCTTATTAAGTAAAACACTTTACATTTAGGGCAGAAATAAATCTACTTTATTTACATTATAAACATTAATTCCCAGTACTGTCCATTTTAACATTAATCTGTTGTGTTTTCCTGCAGATATAGATTTAAGTGAAGTGTCTGGTTGGATCTAATCAGAGAAGCTGTTGAGTCTGAGAAAAATAAAGAATAAAACATTTTAAATTAGCCTGACTGAGTGTGTAAATATATAAATGTAATTAAAGTAAATGTAAGTTATTATATTATTTTAGTATCTATAAGTATTTTATTAACATGTCATTTTGTAGCTACTGGTACATGGATGAATCCATCTTGACAAGCATGTTACATGTGAACGTCTAAATCAGGGGTTTTCAACCACTGGTCTGAGGGCCACTTGTGGTTTAGAGAGTGAGGCTGTGTCTGGTTGGTAACCTTGGTAACATGTATTCACCGGTTGTGCTGATCATACTCTGTTACTCTACAACAAAGCACTCGTCACTTTTTGTCTTGTTTTTTGCAATTAACAATTAAACACTCCAAAACAGTTAAATATTTACATATATACTATAAGAATATTTTTAAATGTCTTACGGTCATTTACATTTTAAATATCACAGCAGAATCTTATTAGTTTTTTCTGTATTTATCAGTGTAGGAAGTGACGTAGTCTCCGTATGTGTTGAAATGATGGTGTTTGTTCCTCCTTTGTTCTGTTGTTCCTCCATCTTTTACTGTGTGACTGAACACAGAGACATCCTCCATCTTTTAGACACAAATAACCTGAGCATCAACTGATGAACATGATAAACAAAAAACATTTAAAGAAAGAAATACTAAAGCTCATCCACATATAGGCTCAGTAATATAAACAATAATAATAAAATAAATACATTTATTCTACTGACAAAGGCAGCTGCTAAAAAGGTAATGCAATCCCTGCATTCATTACTGTTGTCAATATATATATGTATATATGGCAAAATGGATAACTCCAATAGTAGGACAACACTAAGGGAAAGACAACACCACCTGGGGTATGAACTCCCAGGATCCTGGTTAAACAACCCTTATAGATGCTAACACAGGTTCAGAACACCACCAGCAGAACAATGGTTTCTTTAAATAGTTGGACAATTTGATTTAAACACACAATAGAAGTTTCACTGACAGTCACGTGGTCCACTCTGTAAAAAAAGAAAAGAAGGCAGGGAAGGGCTCACTGAGTCAGGAGGAACCTATGTGGGAGGTCTACGTCACCTGTGAAGATGCACACACAGCAAGGCCTTCAACAAAGGGGGGGGGTCTCCACCACTAAGCCCACCAAGGTGATCTCACAACACCTGCAAACATTAAACTAAAGACAAAGATCAAAAAGTTGACCAGGACCAACACTTAAAGTGGACCAGACACACACCACAATAATTATAAAGAGCTATTAGAGGCAAACATTGTCCTCAGTATTAATAACAGAATAAACTCATATTTGATGTATGGTCAGGTAAAAGTAAGAACAGACAATGAACAACATTAACAAAGAGTCAACTTTAAAAAGTACTGTAGAGATAGTGAATCCTGAGATGTAGTGTAGGGAGAGCGTCCAGCCCTAGCACACAGTATTGTTTAATCCATCTACACTGTCAGCAGATGATAGAGCAGCAGTCTAGGAACTACAAGTCACTGAAATATGAATAAACACAATAAGGCCAAAACAGCAGTAACAAGCAGTTAGTCTGTACCAGTGAGACATTTTATATCAGATTATTATTGTTTTTACACAGCGTAGCTTCACTGTTTTTATATCTTTTTAACCAACCTACATCTTTTTATTAAAAATAAATAAATCCAAGGCTCATCACTAATTAGAAATGTAAATAAAAACATTAACAACAAAGTCATGTTAGTGCGCTTAACAAAATATAAAGTCCATAGTAAGAAAGAAAAAACCAAACAAGAAGAAACTTTGAAGCCTATATTTACAATATACAGTCATTTTTAGCAAAGTGTCTTTAATAAGAATCAAATAAACACAAAGAACAAATATTTTATGATCTTTAATATTTCATCTTTCAAATAAAAAGTGTGATTAACAATCTGTAGTTATTCTTATAAATGTTTTGTTTTCTATTGTGATTTTTCACATTTATTTTTTCAAATAAAAAGTACAATGAACAATAGCAGTAATTAATATCATTTCTTCCATCTTTTATATTTTGCATACTTGATAGACGTCATAGGAGGGATAAAAGCAAGTTTAAAAAATATTGAATATGATTAACACTAGCATGCCCAAGGTTTTCTTACTCCTGTTGCCCTGCCCAGAGGCCGCCAAATGACACTCATTTGCAACTCAGTGGGCCACCTCTCTTATGTAAATAAAGCCTTTCGATCGGAATGTGCAGCTGGGCAGTGACAAACTTTGGGGGTTGGTGTAAATGATGGCCAGTGTTGAGAAACCAGTTTCTCCCAGGTAGATGTTTGTTAATCCAAATAACATTATATGGAATTATTGGATAAGAATGGCCAAATTAATATGAGCCATGTGTGTTGTGATCAATTAATAAACCACAATAAATAAAATTAGAAAAAGAAAAACAGTATTAACAGTATTCACTATTTACCTTTATTGTTTTTGAAAAGTGCTTATAAATAAAATGTATTGTTGCTATTTATGGTAAAGCGAGATTTCCGAGTGTGAAAAGGACTGTTTGAGTTCTCACTTTAAAAAGGTAAATTCACGAGGTCCACCATTCACTAACCAGGTCCATGATTATTTTATTAAGCTATTATTTTACAAATTTGAAGAAAGTTCACAAGATGCACAAAGAATCAATGCTTCAACAGGGAAAAACAATCTAAATCTCTGTTTACACGATCAGTTATGCTGACATTATCCCTCTTAACCTTTGACCCAATGCGGAAGTACGAAGCCGGACAAGTTTGGTATCAAGTTCTGGGTGGCATGTGACCTTAAATCCAAGTATGTGTGCAAAATCATCCCATATCTTGGCAAAGACCCCAGTCGTCCACCTGGGGAGAGATTGTCTGAAAATGTGGTGATGAAGCTTATGGAACCGTTTATGGAAGAAGGAAGAACTGTTACAACCGACAATTTTTTCACTTCATTGTCACTAGCACGTCGACTGCACAGCCGAAAGACCACCCTCCTTGGCACAGTCAATAAGATTCGCCGGGAGCTTCCAGATTCAGCTAAAAAGAATTTGGCCTGTGAGGAATTCAGCACACAAGTGTTTTCAACCTCTGGTGCCACACTGACTGTTTATGTGCCCAAACGAAAGAAGACTGTCTGCCTCCTCAGTAGCATGCACAGCGTGGTGGAGACTGAGGCTACTCGGAAAAAAAAGCCGAACACAGTCACCAACTACAACAGCATGAAATGCGGTGTGGATGTCATGGACCAGATGGTTCGAAAGTACACTGTGCGTTCAGGAACACGGCGTTGGCCAGTCGCTGTGTTTTACAACATGATTGACATTGCAGCGCTGAACGCACATGTGCTTTATCAGGCATGCACTGGGGTCAAGGAGAGAAGGGTGGACTTCTTGCTGGAGCTTGCAAATGAGCTTGCCCAGTCTCATATGGCAGCCAAGGAGGTGAATGAGCAAAACCTTCAGCAACAACCACCCACACCCGATGTGGGGAAAAGGGCATTGTGCCAGGTGAAGTGTTGCTGCAGGAAAAACCATGCCACCAAGCGTTGTATGTATTGTGACAAGTTTGCATGTGGCAAATGCATAAAGGAGGTGTGGCAGTGCCAGAATTGTTCACAAAATCTCTATTAAATAAATTTCACCAAGAATGCAGCAAACAAACTGTTGCCGTCTCACTATTACTACTTACTACTTTCTGTTGCAAAAGTTGAAATATAAGTTGCAACCTCTATGTAGCTGCTGTATGGGAAACACAAAGGAGAATACAAAAGGTCTTTGTGTCCTGAAACCAACCCAGCCACCCCCCCACCCTAGCTGAGGGGCCTCAGTAACATAACAATGGTCACAAGCTGAGTTGTTCACACCCGCCATCTGACACCAGCTTGGACTTTATAGGTATAGGTGTCAAATGACACCACTCTGGTCATGCTAGTGTTAAAACTACAATTAAACTTATTTCTGTTAAATATTCTTTTATTTACATTACATAACATTTATATAATATATGCATCACCTTTGTAAATCTGTTTCAACATTTGTAAAAGTGTTTTTCTGTTTATTTTTTTAGATAATTATGCACATTTGTAATTTGTTGTAGCATTGCATTGTATGAAATGTGTGTGTTTATTGATGGATGATGGACAGAATGCTGGATCACTACCTACTGCTGTTTTCAGGAGGTCTTGGTAGCTTTTCTTCTCCTGCAGCTCAGCTTGTGATGTCCATGCTGAACTAGCAACAAGTTCAGGCTGCTGCCACGCAGCAAACTCATTCTGATCACTTTTAATAAGAGGGCTGTTCCTCTGATACCACACATTTACAGCTTTTTAATCACATACTATGATACATTCTGAAGCCAAACTGGTGATAGCTCAACAACTTGTGTTTTTAATCAACTTATCAAGTCTCCCCGTGACCCTGAAAAAGGAAGAAGTGGGTCAGAAAATGGATGGATTATCAAGTCTATGAACAAAGCCTTTTTCTCTAATGTATGAAAGCTGATGAAGCAATGATACTGGTCTGTAGTTAGAGCTGCTTTTATTAACACTCTAATACATGGAACACTTTCACTGTTTGATTATTTATTACAAATAAAACACTTTGGAATGATTTATTGGAGACACACGACTTATTTTACTATATATTCTATATTAATTCATGAAAAGTTCATTTCAAAGCAATATGTTGACATTTCATGATGTATTTTTAACAATGTGAACTATTTATTTTTAATCTACAGAATGAACAAACAATGAATATAAAGTTTTATTGACATTTTTGGAATTCATCTGTGTTTCTTGGCTCAACAATCTCCTTAGTGAGGTCGTATCCAACATTCACCAAATACCTGTTAAATTTAGGATTAATATCTGTTATTCTTTCACTACATCATTACTCTTTATTAAATGATTTGCATAATCTGCCGTTCTTTTTGATGATTACATCAGTCCATGTTTTTTAATGTTACACTTATTCTGTTTTAAGTTTTCAGGTTATTATATAGAAAGTGTGTATTCGTACGGTTGCCGTACGGACAAATCCAGGTGCTACTGGAACGTTTACCAAAGTACTTAGGGTTAGGTTATAACTCTATATCACAACAATTCTTAGGGTTAGGTTTAGTCTTAGTCACATGACCTAAACTAGCCAATGAGGGGTGCTGCGTACAGACAGAATGTCAGTATATTGATACAAACTGTACAGATAGCCACTGCCTAATATATATTATATTATTTTAAAGTTGTCATGTTTACTCATTGGTTTTTATATCACGTATGCTTATCTTCTGCTTCTTTAGGTTTATAAAGCTTTTATTCCGGACATTTATCTTAGTGTATACAGTCTCTAAGGCCTCAGTAATCCAAAGCTTGTTCTAAAGCTTCTGCTTCCTGCTCTTTGTTTAAAGGACAGTTTTTCTCATGTAGCATCACTAATGTGGACATAAAGACATCATAGACATTGTTTGGATGATCACATTGATAGATCTAAGCCCAGCTCTGGTTTGTAACTGGAAGCTGTTCACTGATATCACTTCTAAATAATCCTCCATCTACTTTCCAATCAGCTGAATGTGTCCAGATGTTAATGATGGATGTGTCAGTGTCTAATGTGACTCTGCTTGGCTTTAGAATGACTAAGAACAGGCCACAGCTGTACATTGGATGTATAACATCACAAGTCTTTATGTGTCTGTTTGGATTCATAATATTAATAATGAAGTCACTCCAAACACTTTGTATTTTATTGAATCATCAGAGTTATGAAACATGTCAGCTAATGTGTTCTTCAGTGTGTCAATGCACCACCCTGGTGTTCTGTATATACAACTTTATATTATATTCATTTACACACTTAGACATGTGATTAATCTGGACACACCTCCACTCTGACTACATACAGGGAGACTCCGCCCCCTTTTAATCAGTGCTGTTCATTGGGAATAATTCATATCCTTCTAGAACCAAAACAGGAACTCTTTCACTGTCTCAGATGTTGATACAACACTAAATTTAAATAAAAAGCCTTATTAATGTAGAAGCAATCTCAAACTAAAGAATTCTGCACTTGTTTGACTCATTTTATCAGAATTTGTCAGAAAGACATGACTGGATGTGAAAGCAGCGGTTACTAAAAAAAGTCTATTTTTAAACTCCTTCAGCTTCACTAAACACTCAGTTTTCAGAGGAACCTTCACTTCCTGTTCTTAGATCCATCCAGTGGATGTTCTTCTCATGGGAACCATGTGTGTTTGATGGAGGATTATGTGCTATCCAATGAAAAGCTCTCCCTCTCTCTGACATGTTTCTCTGTTCAAAGAAATCCAGCACAGACAATAACACGTCTTTATTTAAAGGAACAAAGCTTCACTGAACATTTGATATCATTACATTTACATTGATTCAAACTTTATGTCAGAAGGAAGATTTAAGAAGAACTTTAGGATTTATCATGGTTACATAGAACATTGTAAGTTCTAAAGAAAGGCTGGACAGGCTAAAGAACAGATTAAAGAACATTTCAGAGTTAGAATAAATCTATGAGCTGTAATCACAGAGTTGATAGAAATGTAAATATGGTGATAAAATGGGAGTGTTTGGACACTTTGGGCTCCCCTTCCCCTGATATTCATTCAGCACACTGCATGATCCATTCACAGGCTTTAGGCAGGGTTTCCCTGTCAGGAACCATTTCATCACATTCACTTCAACTGTAGAAAAACATACTTTATATAAAACACATCACATCTAAAATCAAGAAAATACTATTATGTGATGTATTAGATACTCATTTAAAACTCATTACAAATATGAATCCTTTATAAACACAGAGAAAAGAAACAGATTCAAAGGTACATGATGAAGATGGTCTGTATTAACACAGCATGTATATTCATCTACAAGTTAGGATCTGATTATTACATCTATTAGAATGTTAGTCACATTCTCTACATTCTATAAAAAAACTACTAATGATTATTATGTACAGTATACAAACACATGATGAACATCTCAGACTGTCTTTCATATAGAATGTGTGTCCAACTCGAGGCCTGGGGGCCAAATCCGGCCCTTTAGAGCATCTAATTCAGCCTGCAGGAGAAAGTAAAAATGAAAAAAACATAAATTATTGAGTAAATTAAAAATTATTTCAGTTGTAGATATCACAACTCCTCTAAAAACACAAAATTTTGAGTAAACTTCACAATATTTGTAGAGCTCACTATTTTCCCATGCTGATATGATGGGAGTTATTTTTAAACTCAAATTGTTGCAGGAACTCTCAATTTTTGAAAGTTATACACATTTTCCTAAATTATTTTACAACATTTCAAAAAATTAAAGTCACTCATAAACTAGGGCTGGTTTTCCTATAATCTGCAGCCCTTTGGACCCCAAACTGGTCTGTATTTGAACCCTCAACTAAAATGAGTTTGACAGCCCTGATATAGAATCTGTCATTAGTGTATAATAATAATAATAATGTGAATCATTCTTCATATACATCATGTATGAATACAGAAGCTATAGAATGTATATCCTGTATAGAAAGTGAACAAAGGGAAACTTCTTCCTGCTTCCTTTCCAACTGATCATTGTATTGATCTTTTCTTTCAGACCACACCTTCAAAGATCAACAACTTCCTGAACTGTTGGTGTCCATTTTCCAGCTGACAGCAGGTTTATGTTGGAATCCTGTGCAGCCTGATCTCTGGGTTCTTCAGTCCAACACTGGAACCAGAAGGTGTCGTCACCATCCGTGTGTCGCTGGGATCTGAAGATGATTCCTGCTCCATGTCTCCATCCACACAGAGATGTGAGTGGAGAACAGATGAAGTGCTGAAGGTCTTCCCACACTCATCACATCTGAAAACATTCTTCTCATGAACTCGTTGGTGGAGATTAAGGTTAGATTTCCTCTTGTAAGATTTTCCACATGTGTCACATTTATGAGGTCTTTCTGATGAGTGGCTGAGTTGGTGATATTTTAACTGTTGATATGTTGTAAAAACTTTGTCACACTGGTCACAGGGACACACTTCATGTCCAGTGTGAGATCTCAGGTGTTCAGTGAGGGTTTGTTTGTGTTTATATATTTTCCCACAGTGGTCACAGTGATACAACTCTGTTCTGGAGTGAGTCTGCATGTGCAGAGTTAAATGTGATCTTCGTGTGAAAGTCTTTCCACACTGTTCACATCTGTGAGCTTTGATTCCACGATGAATGAGGACATGTCGACTGAGGGATCCAGATTGACTAAAAGTCTTTCCACATTCATCACATTCAAACTTTTTAACTCCAGTATGAACGACTTTGTGTCTTATTAAGTTAGATTTTTGGTTAAAAGCTTTTCCACACTGGTCACAGTTAAATGGCTTTTCTCCAGAATGGATTCTTTGATGTTCAGTGAGGTGTGATTTCCAGGTAAAGGCCTTCCCACACTGGTCACATGTATGTTTAGCTTTAACTCCAGCTTGGCTCTGCTGTTGAACTCTTTGCTCTGAAGTTTTTCTCTTAGATTTGTTTCTTTGTTGTGGCTGAGCTTCATGGTCCTGAGAACGTTGAGGTGTCACTTTGTTCTGGCTTCCAGAGTCCTGTAGAACAGTTAGAGATTAAACACAGAGAAGGAACCAAACAAACATTTGTGAATCAGTTGTTAAACCTCCAGCCCTAAACCAGCTCAATGTGGAAAAATGAATATTGGCGCGTTAGCGCCCCCTACAGAGTGAAGAGAATTTAATATGAGACAAATGTCCTATTGTAACACACTTTTCATAGGGTGTTTCACTGACAGGGTTCAAAGTTGCTGCAGATCATCTAGAGAAGTGGGACACCAAAAGAGATCCATGGATTTTTGTTAACTTTTATGGTGTTTGTAGGGCGGAGCCGTGAATCTTGGCATAATGTTTTTTCCCTTTTTTTTGAATACACATAATGGCTCCAAAAAACATACATTACAGAAAAATACACCAAACAAAATAACATAGATTTGTGAAAAAAAAACAAAAAAAAAACACATTTATCATGCACATGTCTCATAAAATTAAACCAGGGAAATTGCACACGCTTTAAATAAATGATCTTTTTATGAATGTAGAAAATGAGAAACTTCCTTTACTTCTTTTATCAATTAATTAAGTTAAATCTAATTTTAAATCATATTTAATTTGCAGAATACCATACCAGATACTTGTTAAGCTTATTTTCTACAATGCTTGTCCAGCTTGAAAGAACATGGATGGAACACAAGTAAGACGTGAGATCACCTCAGCTTTTAAAAGTTTATTCAGTTTTGTTGTAGGTTTTGTAGCAGGTTGAAAACCTTAAAGAAAAGGATGAAAAAGAGAAAAAGGAAGAATGAGCTCTAATCAAATGTTTTTAAAAGAATGAACCACCTGAGCTTTTCCTATTTTAAATACTTTATTTATTAAATTAATTAATTTTCTGCTATTTAATATTTAATGTTTTTAAATCAACCTACAATGTTTAACTATTTCTATTTGTAAAATTAAATCATGTGCTTTGCTGTACAAATTTTATCCATTTTAATTAAAGTTTAACTTTTTAACAGTGTATTTTACCCATAAACTTATTATATTAATTTTAGTATTTATGTAAACTTATTTATCTGAAACTCTTAACCAATATTTATTATTCTTAACATATCTGTGATTTTATTCTTCATTGTTTTAACCTAAATTACACTATGAAATCACTATATATATATATTATATCAATTGGATCAAATAGTACCTTAATGTATTTTGACTAAGATGTCACTAAACAAACAAACTGGTAAAGCCAAACACTGTAGCTGTAGAGTTAACTTACATTTGGGTCAAAATACATATAAACATGGAATCAGCCTGTGTACTTTAACATGACCTAT
>NW_021145255.1:0-30000 GCF_900634775.1 Gouania willdenowi
CTGAATGACACCATCACTACTTCTACTAGTATCAGGTTTTCTGTTGATGAGAAAGGGTTGGGCTCAATTACATTTTTTACTTTCAATTACGTTTTCAATTACCCATGTTCAGTTACAACTCAGTTATGATTACAGTTACCAATTACATTTATGTTCTTAATTACTAAATTTCAATTACAATTAATCACAATTACTGAGCCTGAAATAAATAACCTAATAAAAGTGAACCTTTCTCTTGTGTTAGCTTTCTGTTAGCATCTCTAATGCTAACAGGTCCTAAATCATCTGTAAAATACACTAAAAACTAATATCTATTATCTAATTTATTTCCTATCTATTGATTACCTTGTTAGGATTCATAATCAATGAAAATATTGGTTGTAATATTTTTGCTGTTGACGTCTGAGCCATTCTTGTGTCATAAATCCCTAGATTTATATGTATTTTTAAATGGTAAAATGTGTGAAAGCTTGATATGAAATATATAGATTATTAAGTTATTTGTATAACTGTACATAGAACTGTAACATGGTTTGCCAGTTCTGCTTTAAATTATAATTGACAATTTTACTGAATTTTCATGGCAATTACAAAGTCAATTATCTAAACTCAATTACAAATTTAATCATGATTACGACAGCAACATATTTTT
This sequence comes from Gouania willdenowi, assembly GCF_900634775.1. Lineage (NCBI taxonomy): Eukaryota > Metazoa > Chordata > Actinopteri > Blenniiformes > Gobiesocidae > Gouania > Gouania willdenowi. The sequence goes on from NW_021145255.1 coordinate 653, forward strand.
AAAATTACAATTACAATAAAAATAGTCTGTCCGACTATGCTACAGGTGCTGAGCGTTTAATAGAGGTATCTGGCACCAGTGTCTCTACCACAGAAACAGGAAGTGTTTAATGTTGACCAATCTTACATTCCCTGGTATGTTTTAATAATTAATTGTGTTTTTTTATCCATCCACCTTTTATTTAAAAAGCCAATATCCACCAGTGTAATATGATGGTTTTATGTTTTAAAGCTGCTTTGATTGTCAACATGTTCAGTTTATTGTGAGTTATGCTGCTTATTTAGTGTTAGACCAGATTGAATTATCTGAACAATAAACAAATAAAATAAATATAATAAAGCAGAAAAATCTTAGATTTATTTTCCTAACACAGGTTCTATTAATGATTATTTTCTTTTCCTTTCCACTCCGTTACCATCAACCGTATCCATGGAAACCCCACAACAACTTTGTTGATGTGAATGTTTAAAAATAAAGGACATTAATAACCATTGAGTAGTAGCTCAGTGTGTGATGGCTGGGAACAACTTTCTGTTACCACAGTAACACCTTCATCATTCAACCCCATGTTAATAAGAACATTAGCTGCTAATGCTAATCATACAACACAGCTAACATGGAACATTAAGCTAGCTACTGCTACCTTTACATTACTACATTTTACAACATCACAAATGTGAACCTTTTCAACGTTGGGGTCAGGGCCCTCTCTGGGGTCGTAAACAGGAAAACTACACCAACTCTCCATATTTTAACATATTTTCATCACTTTTTCTTTCCATATTTTTGCTCCTTTTAATACATTTTTGCTACATTTCTCTGTTCAGCTCTTATAAACGTCACATATAAATGTCATATGTTGACCATTATTGTCACTTTTAACCTCTTTTCACCATATTTTATGATTATTTGTGCTCATTTAACCACATTCACCATTTGTTATGTCTATTATTTAACAGTTTAAACTACATGAGTAGAAAGACCTTCATCATTGAAGCCCATGTTAATCAGATCATTAGTTGCTAAGCTCCTCCTCCTTCCTCAGTTCTTACCTCGTCTGACCACAAACACCTGACAGTGTGTGTTACTGACAGCTTATATATCAATATCAATAATCATCCTGTCTATTAACGCTAAAACCACTAATGGAGGTATTTCACGTAGATTCAGGCATATTTGACCCAAACAGGAGGCGGAGCCTCTGTGGAGAATGTTTATTGATTTCTACTCGTGCTTATTTGCACAAGATTCATTTCTGGTGAAGACGCTTCAACCTCTGAGTCAGAAAAGGTCAACGTACGGAAGCTTAAGTCACTGGAGCAGATACATGGATTTTTTCCTCAGAGATCCATCTGTTTTAAGAGTTTGTTGACAGGGTGGAAAATTGGAACTGTTGCTCCTCTGTGTGTGTGTGTGTGTGTGTGTGTGTGTGTGTGTGTGTGTGTGTGTGTGTGTGTGTGTGTGTGTGTGTGTGTGTGTGTGTGTGTGTGTGTGTGTGTGTGTGTGTGTGTGTGTGTGTGTGTGTGTGTGTGTGTGTGTTGGGAGGGAATATTAACAAGCGACACTGGCTGAGTAAAGCGTGTGATGGACACAAGGCGGGATGGAGGGTGACCATCTGTTCAGAGCGTGTCACACACACACACACACACACACATAGGTGCTGCATGTTGTTAACGTGGACAGGAACAGCTGAACTGGGACATAGACTTTAGTAGAAAGATGCTGATGTCAGAGGAGACACTTCACCTGGCTCCCCTCATTCACCTCGTTCACCTTCAGATTCAGTGTCAGCAGATCAGCTCGGACACAAAGAACAGAGGTTGAGGATGATTTCTGTCAAACATGTTAAGACATTAAAACATTTATTATTCAGTCATAATAAAGAACGATGTTGCTCCATCGTTTCATTTAAAATGATTTTAAAGAACAAACATCTGCTGGTTCTTCTTCACTCACTTTAACCAATAGATGAGAAGGTCTTCCTGTCTACTGATTGTCTATATTAGAGCTGTAACTAACAATTATTTTCATAATCGATTTATAAATTAATCGATTAATCAGATTTTTTTAATCTATAAAGCACATTTAAACCTTTATTGCCAACGCTTTTATTAGTCGATTTTTTATCAGTTTTATCAAGTTGTTGTTGCAGCCTTATTCTATATCAGACATGGGAAACTTGCGGTCCGGGGGCCACATGCGGCCCTCAGTCTAATTTTGTACATCCTCCCCAAGTAAATGTGCCCAATATCTCCAAATACTTACAAAATGACTGAAATGTATACAAACGGAAACAAAAATTACCAAAAAGACTGCAAATAGCATACAGAATTATCACAAAATATCCATCCATCCATCTTCTCCCGCTTAGCCGTTTCCGGGTCGCGGGGGCAGCATCCTCAGTAGGGAGGCCCAGACTGCCTTCTCCCACTTCCTCCAGCTCTTCCGGGGGGACCCCGAGACGTTCCCAGGCCAGCCGAGAGACATAGTCTCTCCAGCGTGTCCTGGGTCTTCCCCGGGGCCTCCTTCCGGAGGGACGTGCCCTGAACGCCTCACTAGGGAGGCGTTCAGGGGGCATCCTAATTAGGTGCCCGAGCCACCTCATCTGGCTCTTCTCGATGCGGAGGAGCAGCGACTCTACTTTAAGCCCCTCCCGAATGACTGAGCTTCTCACCCTATCTCTAAGGGAGAGCCCAGCCACCCTACGGAGGAAACTCATTTCGGCCGCTTGTACCCGTGATCTTGTTCTTTCGGTCATGACCCAAAGTTCATGACCATAGGTGAGGGTTGGAACGTAGACCGACCTGTAAATCGAGAGCCTCGCTTTTTGGCTCAGCTCCCTTTTTACAATGACGGACTGGTGCAGACTCCGCATCACTGCAGACGCCGCACCAATCCGCCTGTTGATCTCTCGCTCCATCCTTCTCTCACTCGTGAACAAGACCCCGAGGTACTTGAACTCCTCCACCTGGGGCAGAACCTCATCTCCAACCCGGAGAAGGCACTCCACCTTTTTCCGGTCGAGAACCATGGACTCGGATTTGGAGGTGCTGATTCTCATTCCGGCCGCTTCACACTCGGCTGCGAACCGATCCAGTGAGAGTTGAAGGTCACGGTTTGTTGGAGCCAACAGGACCACATCATCTGCAAAAAGCAGTGATGCAATACTGAGGCCCCCGAACCGGACCCCCTCAACGCCCTGACTGCGCCTAGAAATTCTGTCCATAAAAGTTATGAACAGAATCAGTGACAAAGGGCAGCCCTGGCGGAGTCCAACCTCACCGGAAACGATTTCGATTTACTGCCGGCAATGCGGACCAGACTCTGACTCCGGTCATACAGGGAATGAACAGCTCCTATCAGGAGGTTCGATACCCCATACTCCCGGAGGACCCCCCACAGGAATCCCCGAGGGACACGGTCAAATGCCTTTTCCAGGTCCACAAAACACATGCTGACTGGTTGGGCAAATTCCCATGACCCCTCAAGGACCCTGCTGAGGGTGTAGAGCTGGTCCACAGTTCCACGGCCAGGACAAAAACCACATTGCTCCTCCTGAATCCGAGGTTCAACTATCCGGCGGACCCTCCTCTCCAGTACCCCTGAATAGACCTTACCGGGAGGCTGAGGAGTGTGATCCCTCTATAATTGGAACACACCCTCCGGTCCCCCTTCTTAAAAAGGGGGACCACCACCCCGGTCCTGCCAATCCAGAGGCACTGCCCCCGATGTCCACGCGATGTTGCAGAGTCGTGTCAGCCATGACAGCCCCACAACATCCAAGGCCTGAGGAACTCCGGGCAGATCTCATCCACCCCCGGAGCCCTGCCACCGAGGAGCTTTTTAAACCACCTCGGCAACCTCAGCCCCAGAGATAGGAGAGCCCACTCTCGGGTCCCTGGGCCCTGCTTCCTGATTGGAAGGCGTGTCGGTGGGATTGAGGAGGTCTTCGAAGTATTCCCCCCACCGATCCACAACGTCTCGAGTCGAGGTCAGCAGCGCACCATCCGCACCTTACATAGTGTTGACGGTGCACTGCTTCCCCCTCCTGAGACGCCGGATAGTGGTCCAGAATCTCTTCGAAGCCGTCCGGAAGTCGTTCTCCATTGCCTCACCAAACTCCTCCCATGTCCGGGCTTTTGCCCCGGTGACCAACGTGGCTGCACTCCGCTTGGCCCGTCGGTACCTGTCTGCTGCCTCCGGAGTCTCACAGGCCAAAAAGGCCCGGTAGGACTCCTTCTTCAGCTTGACGGTATCCCTCACCCCCGGTGTCCACCAACGGGTTCGGGTATTGCCGCCACAACAGGCACCGACTACCTTGCGGCCACAGCACCGATCAGCCGCCTCAGCAACAGAGGCACGGAACATTGCCCACTCGGAATCAATGTCCCCCGCCTCTTCCGAGACATGGTTGAAGTTTTCCCGGAGGTGGGAGTTGAAGCTCCTTCTGACGGGAGACTCTGCCAGGCGTTTTCAGCAGACCCTCACTATACGTTTGGGTCTGCCAGGTCTAACCGGCATCCTCCCCCGCCATCGGAGCCAACTCACCACCAGGTGGTGATCAGTTGACAGCTCCGCCCCTCTCTTTACACGAGTGTCCAATACATGCGGCCGCAAGTCCGATGACACGACTACGAAGTCGATCATCGAACTGTGGCCTAGGATGTCCTGGTGCCAAGTGCACATATGGACACCCTTATGCTTGAACATGGTGTTTGTTATGGACTATCTGTGATGAGCACAGAAGTCCAACAACAAAACACCGCGCGGGTTCCGATCAGGGGGGCAGTTCCTCCCAATCACGCCCCTCCAGGTCTCACTGTCGCTGCCAACGTGAGCGTTGAAGTCCCCCAGCAGAATGAGGGAATCCCCAGAAGGAGCACTCTCCAGTACTCCCTCTAAGGATTCCAAGAAGGGTGGATACTCCGAGCTGCTGTTTGGCCCATAGGCACAAACAACAGTCATAATCCGTCCCCCCACCCGAAGGCGGAGGGAGGCTACCCTCTCGTCTACCGGGGTAAACTCCAACGTACAGGCACTAAGTCGGGGGGCAAGAAGTATAGCCACCCCGGCCCGGCGCCTCTCACCATTGGTGACTCCAGAGTAGAAGTACACTAAACAACATATAGAGAATGAAAGGATAACAGCAACAAAAACTACCATAATGTTTGCAAAAATCATACAAAATTACAAAAATAAACACAAAAAAGACAAAATATGCAGAATGAATATTTATTAATTTTAAGAACTCACTCTGTTTCCACTCTCTACTTTTCACTTCGTCTGTGATACAGAATTATGACGTTATCTCATTTTAATAACGTAAAGTTCATATAGAACGTGACCCTGTTGTTCAGACAGCGGTCACATAAAATATCAGATTAATATCAGATTAATATCAGATTTATATCAGATTAATATCAGATTAATATCAGATTAATATCCACATATGAAAGAGGCCTGGGTCAGATTATAAAATCTGAATTGTTCACATGTGGGCCATAAATCAGAATGAACCTGCAGTTTTAACATTGCCATAGTAACAAGACGCACCAGCTCACATATTTCTATTTTTATTTTTAACTAGATTTATATTTGAGAAAGTGAAATAATAGAATTTAGTTTTTTGATATTGTGTGGTGGTGTTTTAATTTGAAAAGAACAATTAAAATTGTGTGTGTGTGTGCGTGTGCGTGTGCGTGTGCGTGTGCGCGTGTGCGTGTGTGTGTCTGTGTGTGTGTGTGTGTGTGTGTGTGTGTGTGTGTGTGTGTGTTTGCGTGTGCGTGCGTGTGCGTGTGCGCGTGTGCGTGTCTGTGTGTGTGTGTGTGTGTGTGTGTGTGTGTGTGTGTGTGTGTGTGTGTGTGTGTGCGTGCGCGTGCGTGTGCGTGTGTGTGTCTGTGTGTGTGTGTGTGTGTGTGTGGGGAGGAGGGGGTATTATTTTGAAAGACTGGAACAAAGAACTGATCACTACAGTATTGATATAAAGTTTAATGATCCATTGATTGTTCCTCTGAGTGAAGCGTTGAACTGATTGATTGATGTTATGATCAGGTGAATTGATCTATAATCATTAGTTATAACTCATATGATGCCCCTCCCACTTCAGTCTAAAAATATTTTTACCACTTGTTCCATAATTATTCAATACTCACTGTAAATGTTTAGTTTGATATGATCAATACTTATTGAGATATGAATAATATATTTTGTTGTTGCGTGTCTGTTCTTTTTATTATTCACTATATTTTTCTCTTATTTTGTGTGTTTTTGTTGTTTTTGTTGTTGGTATTTTTTAAATTATTTTTCATGTGTTTTTTTGTGTCGTGTGTTTTTTTTCTTCTTATTTTTATGTTTCTCTGTTATTTTTGTGTATTTTTATCTTATTTTGTGTCTTTGTTGTCATTTTGTGTGTTGCTGGTAATAATAAGTATTTTATTCTCTTAGTGTGTTTTGTTTGTTCTTTTTATTATTCTCTATATTTTTCTCTTATTCTGTGTTTATTTATCATTTTTAACTAAAATTAAAAATTGATAAACCCCATATTTTTCTCTCCTCTCTCTCTCTAGTACCCCTGTAGTGCCCTAGGGGTACATGTACCCCCATTTGAGAACCACTGCTTCAGAGCATCTGATTGGTCTCACAGTAGAAACTAAAAAGTCAGAGAAACCATGAATGTTTGTGTAAATCACCAAAAACAATTTATGTTTAAAAAAACTCTCAATTTTACCAAAATCTTGCAATTTTCTACAAATTATTCCACAAAATGTCTCCAAATTATGTAAAAATGTATCACAAAACCAAATAAATGTAAAGTGAAAATCCTGCAGGGACTGAAATCTGTCACTTATTGCTTTGATATTATCAGTGTTTTTACATAAACATATTTTATTATTTATTCATACGTAGACGTGTAAACTAGAGACAATGTTTAAATTAGTCAAATAATCTATATTTGGCCCTGAACTAAAATCATTTTAACAGCTGTACAGTAGATGATAAATCTAAAGCTGAATAATAAAACTTTATTACGACTTTTAAAGCAACACATGTTAAACTATTTCTAATTATAATCAAGTTTTTCTGTTTTTTCAGAAGTTTACTGAATGTGGTTTTTTTCTCTTAGAAGTTTTATTTCATTTTTTGCATTTTGGGAAAATAACATCAATCCTCCAGTTTCCAGAGTTTGTGTGTGTGTGTGTGTGTGTGTGTGTGTGTGTGTGTGTGTGTGTGTGTGTGTGCGTGAGCGTGTGTGTGCGTGTGCGCGTGTGTGCGTGTGTGCGCGTGTGTGCGTGTGTGTGTGTGTGTGTGTGTGTGTGTGTGTGTGTGTGTGTGTGTGTGTGTGTGTTTATCTAACCAGAACATGAGGGTTAATCCACTACAAACCTTCCTGAAATCCTTCCATGCTATGTTGACTTTCACTATTGGTTTATTCACCACACACACACACACACACACACACACACACACACACACACACACACACATGAGTTACAGTCTGCTGTGATAAACCTAAAACACTTTTAACACTTGTACTTCCCTATGATTACAGTAGCTACTATCAACAAAGTACTAATATTATGTAAATTCACCAAACACTACACAACACCAATGTTGTAAACTGAAGAAACTCATTTATTTCTCAACACGCCCAAAATGTTGACATGGAGATTCATATACTGAGACAAAATGTGACAAAAAAACAAAACAAACTAGACATGGTCTCTTCATCTACTGTAACTGGATCTGGTCAGAGAATTTCATCTACATCACAGACAATATCGTCATTAATGAGACACCTTGGAAAGAAACGTGTTGAATGATGAATCCACCCTTGCATTGCTGCTACCTCCATCTGGTCCCAGGCCTCCTCCATGGATTGGATGAGGGGTACCTCAGCCTGGAAACAGAGGTCATATACCTTCACCTCCATGACGAGAAAAACTCTTCTCTAGGGTTGAGGAATGGAGAGTATGGTGGAAGATATAAGACATGTAGATGTTGCTGAAACCAGTTCTGAACCAGAGCAAAGACACATTGTTCTAGACAACAATGTATAGAATATGATCCATTTGATGCTGTTATGTTGTGCTATAGAATGTAAGTATGAGTGCTGTGTTGTACGGCCCATATGGGCATGGTGGTGGAGGAGCCCATTCTGTGTAATGGCTGCACAGAGTGTTATATTACCCCCACGTTGCCCTGGGACATTGACTATAGCCCTGTGGCCAATGATGTTTCTGACCCTCCTTCGTGTTCTCGTCAGGTTGAACTCAGCCTCATCTACGTACATGAACTCATGCTGGATCTCCTCTCCATCCATTTGTAGAACTCTCTGAAGAACAGTATCAGGCACTGTGTAGATCTAGTATAGATATTACAGTATAAGATAATGAGACAGTAAACATGATCACACTGCTAAAGTGAATACATATCTCTACATAATCATGTTACAGTCGTTTCATCCTTTCAGAATTGTTCTCCAAAGGCACTGGATAAATGATCTTCATTTGAATATGGTTCTTTTTTATGATGCGTGTCAGTGTTGATGTCCAGACCTGATGGACATTGTTGAATATGGTTATTGATAACGTTAGCTTGGAGCTGATTGAGTGTTATTACATTGTTGGCTAAAACCATGTTTACTATCTCCCTCTCTTGCTGTTCTGTGAACATGGGAGGCCCCGCCCCCTTGTCGTTCCTGACCCTCAATCCTATGTAAAAAAAAAGAACAGTTTACAATACAAGTCATTTCACAGGAAACAGTAACAGAAGTGCTGACAGTGCATATATTACAGTACTGTAAGCAGTTACTGAAACATGCAGATGTTTTTGATATGATGATATTTTTATAAAAGCTATTTTCCAGTAGAAATGTTCTTATCACACGTGTTACTGTATATCAGCTTAGATGTGACTGTACTCACAGTCCAGCCTCCCTCAGCGTCAGGCAGTGGTTGATAACGTGGTCAACCAGTGTTGATCTCATTGGTCAGATTAGGTCCTCTTTGAGAACCTTCTTGTCTTCCTCTTCCTCTACCTCCAGCATGGCCTCCTTCTCTTCCTCTGTTGATTCCTCTTTCTCCTCCTGGTCCTCCTCTTTCTCCTCGTCCTCCTCCTCGTCTTACTCTTTCTCTGACTCTTTCCATTGTGTTTGAAGACGATGAACTCACCTGCTGCTTTTTATAGGGCTTACACACCTGATTAGTGTGTCTACAATTAAACAAACCAATTGATTGGACGGTGTGGTCATGTGACAGTCAGTGCTTTGGTTTTTAAGGAAGTGACTTCATGATAGATTTATGTGTGTAATGTATGTTAAGTGTGTTTAATGTTTAACAAATCACTGTGTAGAGTTTAGCAACAAGTGTGAGGTTAACAATGTGTTTATAGTTGTACAAATATGGGCTGATGTTTTACTTCTTCAGTGTAAGGTTTTACTAATAGTGTACGACTATTAATTTTAGTGTGGAAGATATCCATAAAAACTGTAAATGATTCTACAGTTTTAGTTTAATAAACAAATCAGTTCTTCCTGTAACTGTGAATCTATTTATTATTAATGCATGTCTTTGTGAAGCTAATATTCTATAATAGAAATACATAAATAGACTTTAGTGATGAAAAGAATCGTTGTTCCTGTTGGAAACTGCTGCTGTCATTAGACTGGAATGAATGACTCAGCATTTTATCACTGTTAGCATCAGCTCTTCCTCAGTCTGAGGCTAATAATCACGTTTATTGAGAGCTTTTATTTTACATGCAGTGGAAGTGATGATGTTTTAGAGGCTCCTAAACAAAGTGGGACTAGAACTCAGAGTGTTCTGTGCTAACTGTGCTGTAAAGTGGGACTTGATCTGTGCTCATAAAAGCTTTATAATCTGCTGCTAATACATTATTTGTTGATTTTCTTCACAGCCCAGAGCCTTTAATTAGTTTTTCTAAGATTTTCTGTTCCGTCCAGAGATCAATGATCAACCTTTGTAGCGTTTTACATGATGTTTATTAGGGGCCACGCCCACGGGGCCAGAGAACCAGCAGTGCTTGGAACCCTATTAAATCATAAGGGTTTTTATTATATTTATTATGTTTCCTTGGGTAAAAGTGGTGCTGCAGAATAAACCGTACAAGGTAGGGCGGTGCCCTGTGGTGGGTGGGTCCAAAACCCCCAGGGGACCTTGGACGCAAAAATTCACATATGTCCACCAGTAGGTGGCGCTATAACAAAGGTCAACGTGTTTTGGTCAATATCTCCCACACCGTTTGTTGCAAATTTCAAACCTTCATATCCACAGATTCCTTGAATAGCACTGAATCACCTGGGCTAGGCCACGCCCATTTTCGCCTGAGCTTTTCTCTGAGCAAAATCGCAAAAACTGGAAAACCTACTTTTTCGAAATCCTCCTTGGGGTTTTGTCCAATCAGCGTAAAACTTGGCACATAGATTCTTCAGTTGGACGTGATATACAGTTAACTAAATGAGTTTGTTCTGGTAAATTTTGCGCAAATTATTAACGAGTAAAATTTTCTAGCGAGCGATAAAAATGCGAACTGGCGCATATCTCAGTCAAAATAAATGCTAACACCACCAAATCTGAGATCCTTAGTTGGCATGTGACTGTGAAGAAATGCGCCAAATTTGAATGATGTAGACCACTAGGGGGCGCTACAAATAACGAATATTTATATCTCTTAAATGGCACGACCAATTGTTACCAAATTTGGAGGGTATGATCTTGGGTCACTCCTGAGGCGATATCTCAAAGTTATTCACGATTGGTCAAAGTGGGCGTGGCTTATTACATCATAACATATAAATAAAAATTTTTTTATTTCTGCTGAATTATTATGTTCAGGGCAGTGAAATCTACAGGGTAGATATAGAAGACCACACAGACCACCATACCAAAAATTGCACCACTACGTGGCGCTATAATTGCAAAAAAATGTTGGCCTTCTAACTTTGACAATTTAATTCACATCTTCATAAAATTCATATCCACATGTTTCCTACATAGAGTCGCATCTTCTGACATAGGCCACGCCCACTCTCACAGCACATTGCTCTTTGTAAGTCACGACATATCACAAACCTACTTTTTCAAATTCCTTTTTGGGGTTTTGTCCAATCAGCGTGAAAATTGGCACGTAGAGTATTTATTTGAACCTGATATAAAGTTCAGCAAAAAAAATTTGTTGGCTCAAAATATGCACGAATAATTACTGAGTAAATTTTTCTAGCTGGCTAAAAAATTGCATAACTGTTGCATATCTTGGTCAAAATAAATGCTAACAACACCAAATCTGAGATCCTTGGTTGACATGTGACTGTGGGTGTAAGAGCCAGATTTGAATAAATTAGGCCTCTAGGGGGCGCTGCAATTATGAGAAATTTATATCTCTTAAATGGCACAACTGATTTTTACCAAATTTAGTGGGTATGACGTTGGTTCGCTCCTGGGACCATATCTCAAAGGTAATTGCGATTTGTTAAAGTGGGCGTGGCTTATTACTACATAACATATAAATAAACAAACCTTTATTTCAGCTGAAGTAATATGATGAGGGATGTGAAATTTACAGGGTAACTATAGAAGAGCACACAGATCACCCAAACCAAAAAGTGCACCACTAGGTGGCGCTATAATGGGTGCAAATGCATTTTGTCCTGTAACTTTCACACTTTAAATCACATCTTCCAAAACTTCATATCCACCTGTTCACAGCAAATGGCACGTTGGTCTGTGTCCTGACGCTCGCCACGAGCCCGTCATCCTTCATGACGTACCTCCATGGACTCCGCGAAACCTGGGGGCCGAGTAGCACGGGAAGGCTTGGCCCCCTTTCATAACTGCTCGCAGTTCTAGTTATTATTTTAATCACAGAGTTTCACACTAACGACACAGACAGAAAACAAACGTGTAGACAAGAAATTACTGTGCTCCATTAACACAAAATAAAACATTAAAAAAGCACAAAATGACTCAGAAAAACACACAAAGTTACAGAAAAATATACATAATAACAACAAAAGTACAAGAAATTAATCAAAACAATAACAAAAATATACAAAATTGCTCCAAAAAACAAATTTAAAGAAAAATGTACAAAATGACAAAAATTTAAAAAAATTACTCCATTAACACAAAATAAAATAAAAACTCACAAAATGCCTCCAAATAACAGAGAAAATTACATAATAATATACAAAACAACAACAAAAGACATTATTCCATTATCACAAATTAAAACTAGAATCCACAAAATGACTCAGAAAAACACACAAAGCAACATAAAAATATACAAAATGAGAACAAAAGTACAAGAAATAAATCATGAGGCACAAAAATATACAAAATGGTGACAAAAAATAAAATCAATTATTCCATAACAAAAATGAAACAAAAAGTCACAAAATGACTCAGATAAACGCACAAAGTTACAGAAAAATATACAAAAAGTACTCCATTAACACAAAACAACAAAAATACACAAAATGCCTGAAAAAAACACACAAAATTACAGAATAAAATGCATAATGATGTCAAAAAAGAAAAGAAATGATTTCATTAACACAAAATAAAATAAATGAACAACAAACGTGTTTCACTGATGATTTTTCAGCTCGATGCAGAGATGGTTGTGTGTGTTTACTCCTGGATCAGACGCCCCAGCTTTGGTAACAGCATGGAGGGAGGGACCCCCAGGGGCCGGTGGGGGGGTGGGGGCTCCGGGGGGGGGTCAGCTGCTAAACGAGCTCAGCTGACGGCGCTAACCAGGAGACAGCGGCGCTAAACGAGTGGACAAAAGAAAATAGAGGGAGTAAATCTGAGACCACAACATGTCAGACAGTGATGAACTGTGTGTGTGTGTGTGTGTGTGTGTGTGTGTGTGTGTGTGTGTGTGTGTGTGTGTGTGTGTGTGTGTGTGTGTGTGTGTGTGTGTGTGTGTGTGTGTGTGTGTGTGTGCGCACTCCAGGCGAGGGTAGAAGGTGACCCTTCTGGATGTGGTGAGGGGGGGGACTAATTGAAATGCCCTCTGTTCATTTCACGTTAGCTCCAGCTCTATTTCACCATGAGACGAACATTTTTAAAAGATGAGACGGGATTGGTCGTTTAGTCGAGGCAGTTAAAGTGTGTGAGCAGTGACATCACATTGTGGTTACCCTTTGTGGGGGTGGGGGGACACAGACTGGACATCTGTCTTTAACTGTTTGATCAAATCCCCCCCCCCCCCCAGTTCTGGACAGACGCACACACACACACACACACACTAACATTCTGTTCAGGCTCATTAGTCGTAGTGTACATAGTGGAATGTCTGATCAGGAAGGGGGAGGGGCCACACGGGATAATGAGAGCAGCTGATAAAAGATAAGTGTGTGTGTAGCTGAGCTGTTTTTATTTGGGTTTTTTTCACTCCAAACAGTGGAACCTTTATCACGAGTTACACCCATAAGACTGATGTACGTTGCTGTGCTTTGTGGGCGTTAGTTTTAGTTCAAATAAAAATACTGGATGGAAAACTAAAGACTAGTTGTATGAAAATAGTTAAAGAAAATGTTTGTGGATCAGTGGAGCTCTGCTAGCCTCAACTAGCATCTCAATGCTAACATGTAGCAGCTAGCACCTTAATGCTAACATGTAGCAGCTAACATCTCAATGCTAAAATGTAGCAGCTAGCATATCAATGCTAACATGTAGCAGCTAACATCTCAATGCTAAAATGTAGCAGCTAGCATATCAATGCTAACATGTAGCAGCTAACATCTCAATGCTAACATATATAACTTCCAGAGTGGGAGGCAGACATGCTGACAGACCAGTCTCTCAAAGCACGTCATGACTACAGGCGTAAGTGCAACAGGCCGATAGTCGTTCGGTCTGTCCACTGCTGCCTTCTTCGTGATGGGGATGATGGTGGAGGTTTTGAGGCATGGTGGGACGGTGGCCAGTGTCAGGGACAGGTTGAAGATTTGAGTGAAAACACCAGTCAGTTGGTCAGCACATGCACTGAGTACTTTACCAGGTACTCCGTCGGGGCCGCCTTTCTGGGGTTTACTGACCTTAGAGCACCTCTCACTTCGTGCTCCTGGAGTAACAGTGTGCCAGTGCTGGGGGGGGATGAAGGTGATGTGTCAGCTGAGGGCCTGACCTTATCAAAGTGGGGGAAAAACTGGTTTAGGTCTTCTGCCAGCGACACATCAGTCCTAGTCTCTTGGTTCCTGCTTCTGTAGTTTGTTAAGTGATTTATCCCCTGCCACATCATTTTAGGGTTGTTTACAGCAAAGTGATCTTCGATCCTCCTCTTATAAGCCGCCTTGGCTTCCCTGATGCCTCTTTTCAGGTCCGCCCTTGCCGCTCTGTACGCTGCCCTGTCCCCTGACTTGAAGGCAGAGTTGTGGCTTTTTAAGAGGGATTTCACTTCGCTGTTCATCCAGGGTTTCCGGTTTGGAAACACCCTGACCCTTTCATTGACGGTGACATTGTCAACACAGTTCTTGATGTAGGAGAGTACGGTGTCAGTGTACTCCTGGAGGTTGTGGCTGGAGAATAAATCCCATATAGTTGTTGAGAAGCAGTCCTCCAGCTGAGAGAGGGCTCCTTCAGGCCAGATTTCTATTGTCTTTAACTGAGGCTTTGTTTTCCTCAGCAGGTGGTGTAGGTGGGGGTGAGGGACATGCAAAGATGATCAGATCCAGCCAGATGGGGGAGGGGTGTAGCTTTGTAGGCATGTCTGATGTTGGAGTAAACATGGTCCAAAGTGTTTTCCCCTCTGGTGGCAAAATCCACAAACTGGACGAATTTGGGAAGCACAGTCTTTAGGCATGCTTTATTAAAGTCACCTGCAACGATCAAAACCCCGTCGGGGTGGGCGAGCTGCTGTATGTTTATGGTACTGAGCAGGAGGCTGAGGGCCGAGCTAACGTTAGCATCCGGTGGGATGTAAACAGCCATCACAATAACTACTGTGAATTCCCTCGGGAGATAAAAAGGTCTGCAGGAGACTGCCAGAACCTCTAAATCAGGAGAGCAGTGTGTGTCAATGATCCTGCTGTTCCCACACCACTCGTTATGTACGTAAACACCTCCACCTCTGCTCTTACCCGAGTCTCTGTTTCTGTCGTGCCGGTGTAGCGTGCGGCTTGCTAGCTTGACTGCAGCGTCGGGAACCAGCGGGTGAAGCCATGACTCCGTGATGAGGATGATGCTGCAGTTCCAAACAAAGCTCATCGTGGCCATCTGTAACTCCAAAAACAAAAGAACTGATCATGGACTTCAGGAAGAGCCGAGCGGGCCCAGCCCTACTCTATATCCACGGAGACCGAGTGGAGAGGGGCCACACCATGAGGTTCCTGGGCGTGCAGATCTCTGATGATCTCTCCAGAAGATCACTGGCTGCTCTCTGCCCAGCCTGGACTCTCGCTACCTCAGCAGAGCAGGAAACATCATCAAGGACTCCTCCCACCCCAGTAACCACTTGTTTGACCTTTAACCAGGACAAACAGACTCAGTCATAGCTTCTTTCACAGAACTATCACTGTAATAAACAAATCCGCTCACATCGCTCTCATACTGATCATATTGATCTTGTGCAATAAAACATTTAGTTGTTATTTGTAGATCTGTACATTCAAGCTGCTATCTGTGTATTTATCTGTACATATTATTGTGTCATATTTAAATTTTCTATTGTTTTTGCTGTTTTTATATTTATTTTCTTCTCACTGGCACCTTGGAGTTGTACTTAAATTTCGTTGTACCCTGTACAAGGACAATAAAAGGATATTCTATTCTATTCTATATAACAGCTACATTAACATTTGCTTTGATTATGGGCGGAGCTCCTAGAGCAGTTAAGACGTCCTCCTCATTAACATATGTACTGTAGCTCCTTGTGTTGTTGCTATAGTTGTTTGATGCTGTTGTAACGTTATGTTATGATTTGTGTTTAAAACACATCAATCTGTGGATAAATAGATCAAATAAACTTCAAATAAAATAAAATCAATTTGAATGTTAAGTATAGACAGAAAATAAATGAAGTTAAATCATAACTTAATTTGATTAAGTTATGGTTATGATTATGATTATGATTATGAAAGGGACCAGGACTTTCTGCAACGCAACTGGACACAATATTTGTGTAACGTATTAGATTCTGTCTCATAATATAATATAATATAATATAATATAATATAATATAGTATAATATAATATGATATGATATGATACATTATGACATAATATAATATGATATGACGTGGTTAGATATGTGCTCATCTCCTCTGATTAAAGGGATTATCGTCGCTTTGTTGAAGGGGTTTAAAGAAGGGGTCAAAGGGCACCATCTAATACGGGGCCCCAGGGGCCTCCTGGGTAATTGTGAGTGACTAATAAAGTTTAGCAGAGGCTTTTTGGACTGAGTAGAAGGAGGACGAGGAAGGATCAGAGCCCTGGAGCTACAACATGTTGGTGTTTTAACTTTATTCAAATAGAACCAGACTTTGTGCGTGTGGTTCAGGAACCTACACAGTGTGTACTTTAGATTTATTAGAACCACTGAAAGCTTGTTAATACTTCAATGATAAATGTCTCCTGATGAGACCATCTCCAATGACCTTGATCACAAACAAAAGGAGGAGATTTATCCTTGCACGCGCTCAGAAAGGACGCCACGCTATCTCTGACAGGAAGAGGAATGAGGATCAGTGGATACGCCACGCCCTGATGAGGATGGATGGAGGGATTCATAGATACAGAACATGGATGCTAATGCTAGTGCTAACATCCCAGAGCTTCCTGGACTGAAGTGAAGGCAGATCATTAATCACATGAGGCAGTGACATCACTGCTCATTTACACATGTTATTAATACACAGGGAATAAAACCTGTAATAATCACATCAGCATCTGATCACCTGACTCAGTTAGCAACACGCTATGAAGCTAGCTTAAAAACCTTTTTACATCGTTTAGCAGCGTTTTCAGTCACAATAACAACTTGTGCTGCTTTTGGTTGCTCCAAAAAACAGGAACAGTTAATGATGTTGTTGTAAAATTCTTTTGTTTGAGAAGAAGAGCTCTCCTAAGGGACCTTTACTCTACCTTAAACAGTGCGCTGACATGCTCTGGTGGCTGGAGTTGGAGAGTAAATGACAGACTGTTGAAGAAGGATAGAAGAACTTCCACACAAACGTTTACTGTTGGTATAATTCTTAGGATTTTATTGGTAGAAAGAATGTTTAACGTGTGGTAATTAGTTTGTTTTATAAAGGAAGGTTAAATGTTCTTTCCACTAATGATGCATCAACAGTAGGGATGTAACGATTCACTCAACTCCCGATACGATTCGATTCACGATGCTGGGTTCACGATACGATTTTCTCACGATTTATTTTACAAAATGGGACTGTTGACAAATGACTGAAAAATATTCCTTTATTTTTTTGGGGAAAATACTATAATCTTTTCCTTTTATTTTTCATTGTCAAAAGAATCCCTTGATAAACTATTCAAAATGATGCAATTTAACTAAAAATAAATCTTGAATGAAATAAATAAAGGAATAATACAAATGAAGAAGAAACCTATTAATTTAAATTCTGGTTCTATAGTAAACAATACAAAACTGCATAATAGTTATTTTTCTTTTTAAAAGTGCAACTGAAAATGTATTTTGTGCCTTAACAATTGGACTTTAAAAAAACAGTCATTTTACTGTATTTAGGTCAGATATTTGTTTAGACCAGCAGAGGGCGATGGTAACCCAGTGGTCGGTTGGCATGCAGTTATTCCACCAGTGAAGAAGAGAAGCTATGCTAGCAGACAGAGCTAATAGAAAAACGTGACTTTTACAGATATTCACGTAATATTACAGATATTCTTTCGGTGCTAAAGGGGTAATGAATCATTTATTAGCATGTTTAACAGTAAATGGCGGCCAGAAAGAAAATAGTAGCAGATTCCGCCCGTCACGTCCGCTTCTGGAAGGATTAATATATAGCGCCCTCTGCTGTTTAAAAAAAGTACTGCGATTCAATTTTCAGAGCATCGATGTGAACCGTGGTACCTATGAATCGATTTTTAACTGCCTTACGATTAATCGTTACATCCCTAATCAACAGCGATCTATTTAAGGGAGAGTAAAGGACCCTTAGGAGAGCTCTTCTTCTCAGCTTCATTGCCTGCTACAGTCACCCTCTGCGATAGAAATATCGTTTGTGTTTTCATGGTTGAGCTTTTTATTAGGTTAAATATTTTTGATTGTAAAGTTGTCTTTTGTCAATAAAGTGTTGTTTTCTTTTGTTTTCTTAGTAAAGACGTTTGTCCTGAAGTGAAAAATCTTTTTACAGCAAATTCTTACAAAATTATTACATTTTCCTCAAATTATTACATAATATTTTCCTTAAATAAATAGAAATTTGTCCCAAAAAGTGTAGATCCCATCATCATCATAATCCTAATCTATAATTTAAATTAAACTCAGCAGCTTCAGTGAATCCTAAAATAACTTAAAGTCACTTTATGAAACACTTTTTATTCTTCACCTCTGAACACAAAGCTGACTCTGCGTCGCTGAAAATTCACTTCATG
This sequence comes from Gouania willdenowi, assembly GCF_900634775.1. Lineage (NCBI taxonomy): Eukaryota > Metazoa > Chordata > Actinopteri > Blenniiformes > Gobiesocidae > Gouania > Gouania willdenowi. Next base: position 19,246 of record NW_021145255.1, read on the forward strand.
CTGTGACTTGCACTCTCTGACGTGTGTGTGTGTGTGTGTGTGTGTGTGTGTGTGTGTGTGTGTGTGTGTGTGTGTGTGTGTGTGTGTGTGTGTGTGTGTGTGTGTGTGTGTGTGTGTGTGTGTGTGTGTGTGTGCTATCATAAGTGATCTGTGTGAATGTAAATGAGCTCCGTTTCCTTCCATGAATCATTCAGATCATGGTTGATTCACAGAAGAGCAATTTCATATTTTCTCCAACGAGCTGCAGCAGAGCAGAGCGAAGGTGTTTTAGTGGATTTATGATGGCAAGCAACTAAGTACAAATACTTTGTTACTGTACTTACTTTAAGTCATTTTTTCTGGTCTCTACTTTACTTGAGAATTTATTTTTTTGGCAGCTTTTTACTTTTTACTCCTTACATTTTAAAAATGAGCTTGTTAGTTTTTACTTCTTCTAAAATGACATCATGACATAAAAAAGCAAATTATTTGGTAGTTTGAGTTTTTAAGGGACCTGTCTAACAGGTGCTCTGGGTTTTATTGAGCATTTGCATTTTTTTAAACATTTCATTTTTATTTAGTGTTAAATTCTCCAGGTGTTCAAAAGTAACAGATTTCATTTATTTTCATGTACCAGTTTTCTACAAATCCTCAAAAAATTAAAGAAATGGAATTTGATGGTTTAAAAACCCTGTCTTATTATTAGGGACATTTGTTTAACTTTTTTAGTACATTTAGTTGCATTTACTTTTTACTTTTACTCAGGTAAGGGAACAACTTCAATACGTTTACTTTTACCAGTCATTTTTTATTCAAGTATCTATACTTTTACTTGAGCAAGGCAGATTTATTTATATAGTGCATTTCATACACAAGGCAACTCAATGTGCTTTACATGATAAAACATTCAATTGTTTAAAATCAATAAGAACATTTAAAATCATCAGTAAAATCAATTAAAATCATCAGTAAAATCAATTCAAATCATCAACAAACACATGACATCATCAACATGATCATAAATCTCTATCAATCATATACAGTAGAGAAAAAAGTTCCTTTAACTTTGATTTAAAAATGTTCACATGTGATGCTGACTTCAGCTCTGCTGCAGTTTGTTCCACTTCTTTGCAGCATAACAACTAAACACAGCATCACCATGGTTACTGTGAGCTCTGGGCTCCACTATCTGACCTGTGTCCATAGATCTCAGAGACCTGCTGGGTTCATACCTGACTAACATCTCACTGATGTATTCTGGACCAAACCCATTCACACATTTATAACCAGCAGCAGAACTTTACAGTCTCCTCTGAGGCTGACTGGGAGCCAGTGTAATGTGTTCTGACCTCTTTGTTCTGGTTCAGACCTGAGCTGCAGCGTTCTGAACCAGCTGTAGATGTTTGATGAAGACCATTACAATAGTCCAGTCTGCTGGAGATAAAAGCATGGACCAGTTTCTCCTGATCTTTCTGAGTCATTAAACCTTTCACTCTGGAGATGTTCTTTAGGTGGTAGAAGATGTTTTTGTGATAGATTTGATCTGATGCTGAATGTCAGATCTGAGTCAATCAGAACACCAAGGTTTTTGACTTGGTCTTTATCTTCTAAAGATCCAGACTCAGATACTTGCTGACAGCAGTCCTCTTTTCCTTGTTACCAAAGACAATCACCTCCATCTTGTCATGGTTTAGTTGAAGGAAGTTTTCACTCATCCATCAGTTTACTTTTTCTAAACAGTCACACAACACCTCAATGGGACCATAGTCATCTGGGTTCAGTGATAGATATAGTTGTGTGTCATCTGCGTAGCTCTGATAATCAACCTTACAGTTGTGTAAAATGTGTCCTAAAGGAAGCATATAAAGGCTAAACAGAAGAGGTCCAAGAACAGATCCCTGAGGAACCCCACAGGACATTGGTAATCTGTCAGATTCAAAGTTTACAATGTTTACAAAATAACTTTGATCCTCCAAGTAGAACTTAAACCATTACTTTAACATTTAGTCCAACCCATGTTTACAATCTGTGCAACAACATTGTATGATCTACAGTGTCAAATGCAGGCCCCTCCAGGCCAACTCAGCTCCTCCCCTGTCAGCTCATCATCATCATCCTCACTCTCAAACCTTCCTCCATTTGTAACGTGAGAGCCTCAAAGCTCCAGAGACCAAGAATGGAAGTAGACGATGATGCCTTCAGGTGTCAGACATGAGTGGAGGACAGAAGGACGCTATGCACTCATAGAGACCATACAGAACTATACATAATATATCATATATATATATAAATACCATACAGGACTATCAGAGTTTTATTTGCATACATTTTAATAGATAGAGAATAAAAATTTTTCCAAAATTTAAAATGAAAAAACCAAACCACTGAAATAAATTATTATGCAAATGATTATTCCCTTTGCATATACAGTATGTCTCTGAATGTTACTGACCCCTAAAAATAAAACATTGCAATTGTATAAATTAATATTAAATCAATTAAAAATGTGAAAATATTAATTTCACGCTGACATTCCATCAATACACAATATAAAATAAAATAATCAAATGTTTAACTTGACCCACTCATTAAATAATATTGTACAGATCTATAACTGACTGAGCTGCTGAAACAGAGACAAATTAAATAAGTTGTCTCATTAAAACACAGTGTATTAAAGATGTTGATGAAAATCATCTTATATTTATATATTTATTATTATTATTATTATGATTGTTATTATTATTATTATTGTTATTGTTATTATTATTATTATTATTATTATTATTATTATTATTATTATTATTAGTGTTCTAACCCAGACCTTCATCTAAACATCCACACTACAGAACTCACTCACACGTGCTGTCCCTGAGCAGAGAAAAAGCCAAAAATTGAACATATTGTGCAACTGTTTGTTAATAAATATGTCTGTGTACCATTTTGATCATTGAATTTAACCCAGAATTGTCTTTCTAGTCAGACTTTATTTAAAATAAAATCATTGACATTAATATTGTATATTACCATATTGTACAGTCGTGACGTAGTTCAGAGGATCTCTGAGAAACATGCGCTGACAGACACTGAAACCAGATGCTATCGATGCTCAGCGTGTGTCAGTCTGATGTGTAGAGGTGTGTGTTGAAGGAACTACACATACCTACAGTGTTAATGACACAAACATAAAACACACTCACTGCTCCGTCTCAAACTCTGCTTAGGAGAGGCTTTAGTGCTCCGATGTGTTCAATACAGACGTTCTGTGAGTCCACGGACACGTTGGTCATCACAACATCCTGTTTCCGTTGGCTTATTTCAGCAAGAGACGTGTTTCAGCCAAAAAACTTTTTAGTTTTTCCTTTGCTGTGTGTGAATGATTTATTATTATTGATGATGTGTGTGTGTGTGTGTGTGTGTGTGTGTGTGTGTGTGTGTGTGTGTGTGTGTGTGTGTGTGTGTGTGTGTGTGTGTGTGTGTGTGTGTGTGTGTGTGTGTGTGTGTGCGCGCGTGTTAGTACTCAACCTCCACTGTCCACCTGTCAATATGGGCTATAACGTTTATTTTGCCTATCATTCAAAACGGCATACAGCTTATAATTGATCTGCTCCAGACACACACACACACACACAATTCTTAAGATAAAATGCTTTATTTTGTACTTTTATATTCTAACTTGAACTTTATTTTGGAATTTTTAGTTGAAGAGCAATAAACACATATTGCAATGTTAAGGAATATATATATATATATATATATATATATATATATATTCAGTATATATATATATATATATATATATATATATATATATATATTTTTAATTTCTTTTTCGATATGTAAATCAACTTGTATGAATTACTTTTATTCAATTAATGGGGAGCTAATCGAATCAAACTGGAAAAAATAATGGCTAGATGAATTGTTTAAATAATAATTGTTTATTCCAGCCCTAGTTGTGGCCTATTCCAGATTAATTATATTCATATTTTCATTTGTAACGAGGTGCAAAAATAAAAGTAAAGGATTAAAATATTTATTTTTTTTACTTTTAAATGTAGTAGAGTAAAAGTAAAAGTGCTGATATAAAAAAAACTAAAGTACAAATCATCATAAAAACCTATTTAGTTATTGTACAGAAGTACATTTACTTTGTTACTATAGAAACACACACGCACACACAGAGCTGCTTCATCCTCTCTAACCTTCCGCCTCCTCCTCTTCATCAGTTCTCAGAGACGACTTCCGTCAGACGCCCAGTGACGTGGTGGTGGCGGCGGGGGAGCCGGCCGTGATGGAGTGCGTCCCCCCCAGGGGTCACCCTGAGCCCACCATCTCCTGGAAGAAGAACAACATCAGAGTAACTGACAGAGATGAGAGGATTACTGTGAGTTCACTACAGTCACATGATTCATAAACATCTGTAACACTGTAAGCCCCGCCCACAAAGTTACACTGAAGGGGTCAGTCAGGATCTCATTAAAATATGAAATAATCATTCAGAACCTTTTCTTTAGCTGAGGAGATAAATATGGACCAGTTTGAGATCAAAAGGGATTTTATGCACAAAAAACATCAATTTCCACATAAATGTGTCCTAGTCTGCACTGTCCAGGGTTGGGTCAATTACATTTTTCAATTACAATTATGTCTGAAAGTAAATTACATTTACATTCTCAGTTACTAAAGTTTAATTTCAATTAATCACAATTACTGAGCCTTTAATAAATAACCTTATTTAACTTAACCTTCATCTTGTGCTAGCTTTCTGTTAGCATCTCTAATGCTAACGGCTCAGTTTGACCCATGTCATAAATCTAACACTAATAAATATTATTTATCATCTATTGATTACCTTGTTAGACTTCCTAATCAATGATTATACTGTAATAATATTTATGGTGTGGGTGTCTATTTTATTTAAATGGTAAAATAATTGTGAAGAGAAGTGACATGTTTCAGATCCACTTATTTTAATAATTATTAACTACATATGTGTAATAGAACTGTAACATGGTTCCCCAGGTTTGCGTTTAATTCAATTGTAATTGACTGTTTTTATAGAATTTTCATTAAAATTACAATTAAAAAGTCAATTATCTGAACCCAATTACAATTAAATTTTGATTACAACAGCAAAAGATTTTTTTCCAATTACAAATACAATTATAATTATGTCATAATTGTAATTAATTGCCAATTATGCAATTACAATTATAAATGATCCCCACCCTGGCTCTTCCACATTTAAATAATATATACAGTATATTATCACTGACAATATCTAATCAATACGTGACATAAATCAGTCTCTGATCTTAACCGTGATTTTCTTCATTTTGTGACCAAATAATTTAATAATTGAGGGAAATTTTGTTTCGTTGAAATTTGAGATATTTATAACAGAGTTATTTGGTAATTTACACAATTATTCCTGCTTTTTTTGTCTTTTTTACTTTCTCCTCGGGTCCAAATTGGGTGCACTAAAGGGCCTGATTGGGCCCCGAGCCTTGGGTTTGACACATGTTCCTCTAACACAGCGGTTCCTAATCTCTCCTTCAGACATTTAACCCTAACCATGTTCCTCCTACTGCTGCACACTTAAAAACAGGATAATGTAATGTCATATACAGTGTCCCTGAATGTTACCTCATGTTGAGGATTCATTTATAATATTATTATATATTATATCATATTCAGAATGATCATATTTAACTAATTATCCTACTGGTATTTTCACTGATAAATAATGAATCTATTCAACATTAGTTTATTAAACATTTATCAGTAAAACAACATATTGAACTCACTACATATTTAATGAGATTATGAACAATGCATGGAGGCATTTAATGATTAACAGTTGAAAAAACTCAAAATTCTTACAAAATCCTTAAATTTTCCTCAAATTATTACATCATATTTCCCTTAATCAAATATCAATTGGTCACAAAATCAAGATAATTTAAAGTGTAGACTCTAACCCTAATCTGTTAGTTATTGATTGGATATTAACAGTTTATTACATATTTTAGTATTGTGTTGTGCTCTGTACATCAGTATTATGGGTATACTGGGAACTGGTGACATGAAAAAGGTTCCAAGTTGTTTTGTGCATTTTTTTCTATAATTAATTTATCGTAATTACCACATTAAAGTCCCAGCACTAGATTTAATAAAAGTTAATAATAGTTCATATTATAATTCATGTTTTCCTCTGTTTTTGACCAGTTGAATTCATGCTTTTTAATTATACCTATTTTAATTGTACTTTTATTTGGAAATTGTTTCACAATTGTAGACCTAAGTTTCACAATTTATGCTCTAAAACACCTGTGTCCAACTCATGGCCCGGGGGCCAAATCTGGCCCTTTGGAGCATCCAATTCGGCCCTCAGGAGAAATTAATATTATAAAGAAAACATGAATCATCGTGTAAATTAAAAAAAAAAATCAACACTCTTGGTGCTTATATCACATGATTGCAGTTATTTTTTTTATGTTTATGCTGAAAACTCAAAATTCTTACAAAATTCTTAAAATTTTCCTCAAATTATAAGATAACATTTCCCTTATTTAAATATAAATACTTGGTCACAAAATGTAGGAAATGTAAAGTGTAGATCCTGTTGGGACTGAAATCTGTCATTTATTGCATAGATATGAACAGTTTCCTACATATTTAATATTTTATGTAAATATAGAAGTGTAATCTAGGGAACAACAATGTTGAAATGACTTATGTTTTCCAACATAAAATCTGTGGCCCACTAGAGGTCAAACTGCTCTGTATAAACTAAAATGACTTCTTTGTTTTCCTTTAGATTCGTGGAGGAAAGTTGATGATTTCCAACACCAGGAAAAGTGACGCAGGCATGTACGTGTGTGTGGGAACCAACATGGTGGGAGAGAAGGACAGTGATCCTGCTGAGCTGGTTGTGTTTGGTAAGTTATCATCTGTACATGACATCACAGCAAATAGAAGTTTATAATGTTTATTGATCGCTAGTCGTCCAGAGTCAAATCAATAAATCTGTGTTCATATATTAAGATAATAAAGGATGGAAAACTCCAGATCATCTTCTGTTTCATAAGATGATTAAAGATGGAAATCCTGGTTTTAATCAGAAATTAAATTATATATTATCTACCTATAAAAGCAAGGGAGGTGTGTGTGTGTGTGTGTGTGTGTGTGTGTGTGTGTGTGTGTGTGTGTGTGTGTGTGTGTGTGTGTGTGTGTGTGTGTGTGTGTGGAGCAAATATCTCCAGGACGTGATCCCAGTTGGTCCTGAAACTTGGTCGACGGGTTACAAATACCCCGAGTGTGTGTATCTGTTATTTTGGAGTAATTTTGTCATTTCAAAATGTTTATTTTAATTTTATTTCACTTCTGGACGGCCCTGAAATGAAAACTACTCAGCTTTTGACCTCAGGGTGTGAGGGGGCGCTAGAGCACCATCTATATCTATTTCACAGCACAGCTCACTTCCGGTGCGTGCGTGAGCTCCCGTGGACTTCTCTTTTCTATTTTTAGGAAAAATACTTTTTTACTGTTCTTTGTTTGGTGATAATGTTTCAAAACATTTATTTTCATGTTAGTTTGACCTTTCACTATTTAGACCAGACAGACCTCACCCGGAAGTTATTGACGGCAATGGTTGCTGTGTTGAAAGCTGCACATTTTGTGCGTGTGTGTGAGAACCAACGTAGGAGATTAGAGTCCAGGTAGAGTCTCTCACACACACACACACACACACACACACACATTGATCAGGTGGGCGTCACTATCAATCACCGTCTACGTGACATGTGTGCAGGTATGTGAGTGTTGAGTGAATAACAGACCACCATTTAGTCTGGTTACAGTCTGTGTCACTACACCCGTCCATAGGGTGGTAGTGACTGTAGTGTTACAGTCAGATCTAAGTGTTTACATGTTACATAGTGAAGGTCATCTGATTACTGCAGCTTCTCTCACGTCACACCTGCCTCTACATCTGACTACTGACAATAGATACGTTTAGTGAACGTTAGACAGGTACACGTGGATGGACTGGTGTGTATGAATTTAGAATGGATCTACCCCCCCAACACACACCAAACAACAAAAATATGAAAATGACTCAAAATACACAAAACTAAATATTTAAACAAAAAATACACAAAACGCAACAGAAATGCAAAAAACTACACTAAAAAAAGATACAAAATGACTCCAGAATCACACTACAAATGCAACAAAAAACAATAATTATACAAAAAAAATGCACAAATGACATAAAACAAAAAACTAAACAATATTTATACAGGAAGTACACAAAACGACAACAGAAATGCACAAAAATATACAAAAGGCTCCAAAAACACACAAAATGACTCCAAAAAACATATATTACAGAAAAATACACCAAACAACAACAAAAATATGAAAATGACTCAATATACACAAAACTAAATATTTATACTAAAAATACACTAAAATGACAACAGAAATGCACAAAACTACATTAAAAAATAAACAACAAAATTCACAAAATGACTCCAGAATAACACTGCAATGGCAACAACAAACAATAAAGAAAACAAAAAATATAAAAATGAGTAAAAAACCAACACATTAATCATGCGCATGTCTCATAGAATACAACCAGGGAAATTACACGTTATTTTACTTTGCACCTGCAAATATACCCCTTAATAATGCTACAGAGTATTTTATTATTATGCCCGTAATTGACAACTCTCCTTAAGCGCCCTCTATATGAATGCATACTTCTGACGGGCACTGTACTAGTATTATAAACCCATTATATATGAAAAATAAAGGTAGAGATTTAAGTAGGGATGTAACGTTTGACTCATCTCCCGATACGATTCTCTCACGATTTATTTTACAAAATGGGACTGTAGACATATGATGATTGAAAAATATTCCTTTATTTTTTTTGGGAAAATACTGTATTGTTTTCCTTTTATTTTTCATTGTCAAAAGAATCCTTTGATAAACTATTTAAAACAATGCAACTTAACTAAAAATAAATCTTGAATGAAATAAATAAAGGAATAATACAAATGAAGAAGAAGCCAATTAATTTAAATTCTGGTTCTATAGTAAACAATACAAAACTGCATAATAGTTGTTTTTAAAAGTGCACTTTATTCACCATTAGATTGCTTTACTTACTTATTTATTATTTTCACTGTTTTATGAGCAACGATACACACATGATTTACATAATTATCTAGATTATTAATAATTTATTAATCATCTAGCTCAGGGGTGTCAAACTAATATTGTCAAAGGGCCACATATGACCCAGTTTGACCTAAAGTGGGCCGGACCAAAAAAAAACGTATGTTTTTATGAAGGAAAAAAACACCAATTCAAACAAACTCCTGAATATTAACAATTGGTAAAAATGCTTTGACATTGCAACAAATTTTCTGAAAATTACCAATGTAATTTGACAGAATTCTGTGGAATAATTTGCGTGAATTTTCCAGGATTATGAAAATAGTGAATTAATATTACTGTAAATATTGTAGTACTTCAACCTCCATCTTATTTATTCTACAATTTATTGATCATTTATAATAAGTCCTGTTTTTCATGTATTTTTTAGTTTAAACAACGTCCTTTGACGGGCCAAACTGGGCCCGCAGGCCTCGAGTTTGATATACTGTATATGATCTAGAGCAGCATTTCTCAAATGGGGGTACGTGTACCTCGAGGGGTACGCAATTACACTACAGGGGGTACGAGAGAGAGAGAATGGAAAATTAACAATAAAGTGTCAGTTTAAATGATAAAAACTACAGAAATCAATCTATTCAGGATCCATTAAATCAACCTTGGGGTCAGGACCCCATTTGGGGTCGTCTGAAATCTCTGAAAAATAAAATAGATTTTTTAAATGTTTAAATTCTTCTTCCTTCTTTTAATGAAATCAACACAATCTTAAACAACTGTTTCTATATTTTCACTTTATGAAATATAAATGTAGTAAAAATAAATCTGAGCTCAAATATTAAACTGTTTCTTTGGCGTCACCATAAATTCTTGATATCAATCATTATGATCCAAAAAAGGTTGAGAACCACTGCATTAAATAATGTTTAATTCACTTGTTTACAAAATGAGTTTATTTAATTATCACTCATTCATTATGATCTATAGATGTTTTTAAATAGTTTTATCAGATAAATGTTGATTGACAAAGAGGGGCGTTGGATTCAGAAATAAGAGAAAGTGGGACTAGAACCTAAACAGTTAGAGAACCAATGATTTAGATAGATTATTGAATAGTGAATTCATCTTATTTTAAATCAGAAATAAATAGTGATAAACTGTGCTGTAAACACACATTTCTGATGTTTTGTTTCTTTAAAATTTAAATGGTCGATTTATAAAAACATTTTATCAGAAAAATGAAAGCAGGTCAAACATTTAATTCCATATATTTAAATATAAAGAGGAGTTAAACACTATTTAATAGGGATGTAACGATTCACTCAACTCCCGATACGATTCGATTCACGATACTGGGTTCACGATACGATTCTCTCACGATTTATTTTACAAAATGGGACTGTAGACAAATGACTGAAAAATATTCCTTTACTTTACTATTTTTCATTCTCAAAAGAATCCCTTGATAAACTATTCAAAACAATGCAATTTAACTAAAAATAAATCTTGAATGAAATAAATAAAGGAATAATACAAATGAAGAAGAAGCCTATTAATTTAAATTCTGGTTCTATAATAAACAATGCA
>NW_021145255.1:37500-40230 GCF_900634775.1 Gouania willdenowi
ATTTGTTAAATCACAGAGAAAAACAGGAAGTAAATCTCATCCTCTGTGACTCAGCATCTCTGCAGTAAATGAATAATGTCTGATTCCTCCACACGAACGCTGTCAGAGCCAAAGAAAGACTAACAGAAGGAAAACCACGGCAACAATAGATGAAAGTTTCATGTTTCATTTCTACAGTGAAGCTTTAGATAAGAAACGTCAAACACTACGAGACAAATGTGCTCCGACTTTCAAAAGTTTATTTTTAAAGACTGAGATTAAAAAGTAAAATAAGGAAAACTCACTGGTGTGTGTGGTGTGTATATATATACAGTGTGTGTGTGGTGTGTGGTGTTTCTATTACAGTTTATTAAATAAAAACAATATATCAGTTAAATCTTCTCTGCAGGAAAATAAACACTACAATCCTTTTATAAAATGGTTTTCTTAAAAACACAAAATGATCAAATATTGACTCAACATAAATACAACAAAAATAACTCTTAAACAACAGACGACACTAAGATTATTCTTAAAACACAACATTGACAAAAACAACTCTATTAACACAAACAATAACAATAAAACACACACACATGCACACACACACACACACACACTGGCACACACTCAGACACACACACACATGCACACACGCACACACACACACACACTGGCACACACACTCAGACACACACACACATGCACACGCACACACACACACATGCACACACGCACACAGACACACACAGACACACACACACACACACACAGACACACACACACAAACACACACACGCACACACACACAGACACACACACACACACACATGCACACGCACACCACACACACATGCACACACGCACACACGCACACAGACACACACACACAGACACACACACACACACACACACACACACACACAGCTGATCAGCTCCACAACGCTGCTCTCTCTCTTTCCAGGACAAGATGAAACATAAAATATAATAAAAATGTAATATTTGTTTTGTGTAGAACTGGTTAAATGTTAGTAACGCTGATTGTCAAACCTTTGGCGTGATTGTGTGACTCCTCCCACCCTGTGACAGTGTGTTCACGTGTTAGTTAGAATAGATTTCTTTCTGGGCAGTCTCTGCTGCAATATATGAGTGGGTGTGGCTTTTAAAATGTAACTAAGTCCATATTTTTATGCAGTATAATGTTTGACCTTATGGGGGCGCTGCAATTATTCCAGGACTTAGAGGGGAGAATACACGTAAAGACAGATTTAAATGGAAACGCCCACATTCAGGGAGGCTCCACCCACAGTGCGTAAACTGGGACGAAGGCGCCAAACCACAGACCAGTTTGATCTGTAGTGATCAGTAGATTATTGATCAATGTGCCTTTGTTTACACTTCCATGTATGATGATGTGTAAATATGTAAAGTACCAACAATATCCAAACAATAAGTGACAGATATCAGTCTGTGTATGATCTTTTTTTAACTTATTTGATTTTTTTTAATTTAATATAGAGAACATATGTGGCATCATTTAAAGAAATTTGCAGGATTTTGGGAAAATTGCAATTTCTTTCACCAATTTGAAATTCAAACTGAATGTGATGTAATCCTGTAAAAACTGAGCTATATATTGTATATTTGAGTGTAATGTTTATTAAATGTGTGTATATGGAGGGGCTGAGATCTCTTTTACTGAATTAGTTATTTTTACCTGCGGCCCAGATTAGATGCTCTAATGGTCCGTATTTGTGCCCCGACCCTTGAGTTTAAAAACCGTTGGTATAAAATCAGCTATTGGTCTACATTTAAAGGTTTTATTATGATTAAAATGTAAATAAAATAAAACATGTCTTTCTTTGTTCATCTTTAAAATCTGTTTCATAAATTAATCACATTATGTATTTTTATCTTTCTCTGTCATGAGCACAGATTTGCAACATTTAGCTGTTTTTACTGTAATTTGACACCCTCCTCAGTGCTTATATCCAGTGTTCACCAAAGCAAATATGTATTTATCAATTGTACATTGAAAAAAAATGGCAAAAACACATGAAAGGAAATGTTGTTCAATGGTACCAAATATGTTTTTTTTTTGTTTTTGTGTGACGACATTGAACTTTGACCCCTACCAATCAGTTTACTGATACAGCTTCAGCCTCATGAAATATGCTGCTAATATTAATAGTTCCAGGACAAAGAAGTTATGGAAGAAAATAAGAATAAAAAGAACTTTTACAAGAACAAAGTGTTTTCACTTGTGAAATAAATAATCACGTGTCAGTGTCAATCATTCAGAGCAGATCTACTTATTAACACTACAGCTGTTATATTAAAAAGATGATTCATATTCAGATGTTCTCGCTCTGCGCTGCAGTTCCTCCTCAGATCGTGGTGCGTCCTCGGGACCAGATCACAGCTCCAGGTCGTACCGTAACCTTCCTCTGTGGGACCAAAGGAAACCCTCCTCCAGCAGTGTTCTGGCAGAAAGAGGAAGCCAGGTGAGAAACGCTGAGTCATCATATTCACTCTGTCCTCGAGGTGTCCGTCATGGTCTGTGTCGTGTTCCATTGTTGAGAGGCAGATTTAAAACTAACTAAGGTTCAACAGAGCTCATTTTATGAATTTACATGTTATTCCATAGTAACTGATTAAAACTGAGGGTTATACTGTATGTTTTATACATATATATAATATCAGCCTGTTCACCTTTAAAGAACCATAAAACGTATGAGTTTGATCATCCCT
>NW_021145256.1:0-44757 GCF_900634775.1 Gouania willdenowi
TTAAATCACAGGGTGTACAATTGCAAAGTGAGTATTGATGCTGGATTTTTCCAGATCAAAGATGCAATTTAAAATGTACCAAGTATATAATTGACCCAATGGAAATAAATGTAGAAGTGATACATCAATGAAATATTTCAATATTTTCTTTGAAATGCTGTTAATAAAGATTTCCTTTGCAGACAGGTTCCTGGGCCCTGGTAGTCCTCAGTGTTTAGAGCTATAAGGACAACTTCAGGGCCTGAAGACCTGTCAATGAAATAAAAACATTTATATCATTGTAATAACAAACCATGCATTGCTGTCTTAAAAAGATTGTACTTCTTGTAGTGTTGACTTTTGACAACATGTGCAGACAAGGTAAAATAAATAAATACTGTACATTATGTTAAATATTAATTTCATCTCTTTATAGATGCAGACAGGCCTGGAGTGGCTAATCAGGAGGACTGGGACAATTCCCAGTGGGCGGGTCTGATGATTGAGCTGTAAGGGTCGGTGTCACGGACTGAGTTTACCTCGTACTGAGATCAATTATGAGTATATATGTGTATGTAACCCTAACTCTAACCTTAACTTAATCCAATAAACCAATAAAACACGTATCTGTTCACTTTGAAAACAAAAATAAACAAAACTGAATTATTATTTTTTAGCAAAAATTCATTTTCCGTAGTGTGCGGTATTATCATAAATGATCTCAGTATGAGGTAAACTCAGTCCGTGACACAGGTGTTCTAACACTCAGATGATCACGCTATAGAAGTCACTGATCCTCCACTGGCAGCTCTTAACTTTTTTTGCTGACTCATTACATCCGTACTCTCAGTCAGTTTCAGGGGTGTCCAAACTTGGTCCTGGAGGGTCGGGGGTCCAACAGGTTTTAATGTGTCCCTGTTCCAACACAGCTGGGAGACTCGTTAGCAAAGCTGCTTCAGGATATCAGACGTGTTGGAGCAGGAACACATTGACATCCTGGTATAGACATATAAACTACAGATACACACCATCAGCCTTGAATCCCTATTTAATTATGTTTTAAAAAAAATATAAGAATCTGATTTAAAACCCAATTTGTCTGAATATTTAATACATTTATCTTTGCATTTGATATGATTTTCCATCTTGTTTTTAATAAATGAAGCAGGTGATTAAATATAGATGTAGTTAGTGTAGTGGTCATGTTCTAAAGACCTCATGTTCATCCATTCTAGTTCTCTATAAGTGATGCTGATATAAATACATATAATGAGTTATGACAAATAGAAAATGTTTTTTCTTTGCAATGTATTAATACAGAGCTGTATTACTGTTCTAAAATATGTGATAATAGTCCAATTGTTTTAAAAAAAAGTTGCACTTTTTTACCCTTTTTTAATGAATTTATTTTTTTAGCATTATGTCACAATGGGGGGCTGAGGGTTTTTCATGTTTCTACAGTAGAAAAGGTTTGTAACCATTGCCTTCATTGATAAGTGTAGATTCTGCTATTGTTGAAAAGGACATGTTGTATAGACTAATGTTGGAGATGTGCACTCATCTTTACATAATTCTACATTATTACCTGCACCAAATTGAAATGTTTTAGAACAATCCACTGAAATACAAGACTTTACAGAACAGCACGCTATTGTAGACTCAACATGTAAGTTTATAACATGATTATTTTAATAATATGTTTTGATCTAAAGTGGGCGGGTCTAATGTATGAAGCTCCAGGGCTGAAAATGAGTCCCACTCCGGCCCTGGATGCAGATGCCTCGTTTTGATGAGATGTGATTGTTGGGAGTAAATGTGATGATGAAGCTGAACAAAAACATCATTTATTCAATTAAAATTCCCTAAAACAACAGGATTTACTTAAATTACTGGTATTTCAGTTTCACTAAACCAAGATGAAATAATGGAGAACACAGTTCAGACTTAGACACAGTTTAAATATGACTTCCTGTTTTTTTCTGATTTGATTTGATATAATGAAGCTGGATGTTGGCACATGTTAAACAAGCCTTGTTGTTTCTGTAGCTCATCTATAAAGCTTTGGATGTGAGTGCGTGTTTCTCATCACATCTCTGGTGTTTAGTCCACGTATACTATTCATTTGGTTGACGACACATTTTTGTCTTAGTTTTCGTCAACCACATTTTTCTAAGTGATCAATGGTTATTTTAACCTTTAAAAATGCACAAAGACTTATGTATCTTTTAGTCGACTAAATTCAAATGTATGTTAATGTCATGTAGTGAGCTAAAACTAGACTAAATCTAAAATAGACCTGATGACTACATTTAGAATAAAAGTTGCATTTTAGTCAAAAGACTGTGACTAAATAATTTGCTGTCAAACTAACACTGGTCACATGTGAGGATTCAAATTTTAGTCATTTATGCCTATTTTTATTTGTATTCCTCTGACTTCACATGAAAGAATACTTTGTTATTCATGTTTTTTTTTAAATATCTGCATTAATTTTACAGGTAAACTAAAACTCTTTATGTTATTGAAGTGCACGTGCACAATGGAACACTAAGTGGTCTTGATTTCTGTGCATGTAGGTTACAGAATATATGTTCCTATGCAAATAAACACCTTCATAATAAAAGCTTTGCTGTTTTAATCTCCATATGAAGTACATTTATTTTAGTTTTATTTGTTCTTTTTCAATAACCCTTAGTGGGCTTATTAGGGGCGGAGAAAGAACCTGATGTGGTTCAAGGGCCGTGAAATACTGATTGACAGAATGTCAGTGATCCAGTTGCTTCCCTAAATCCTTTAGTGACACACAGGGGCGGAGCTAGAAAAAAATCAATGGGGTGGAAAGAGGGGGGCAGGAATGTTTTAGAGGTGGCAACATATGGCAGACGTACATAAAGTTTACTGAATTAAATCAGTTTATTAAGAACAATAAAAGTTAACACAAGTAATTCTGATTGCTGAGCTATATACATCACTTTTTTATAAAACATACACAAATATACATTCATATCAGGTGATCATTGAGCAGGTTTGTATTGGCTCACTAATGAGCATCAGAGGAAGTCATCATATCAGCTGAATGTGATGATTTGAAAACTGTCCTTGGAGAATTAGGAAGTGAAAAATGTCTGCAGGCTAAACAGTATGTTGCATCTTTGGGTGGTGAGTATTCTACCCAGTGATAACAGTCTAGAAGATAGAGTGGAGTAAAGAACCAAACTGCATTACATCACAACTAATTACACAATATAACAACTAGTAAAAACACAATCATTGATTAGTTATAGCCCTCAGGCTGTTATAACACACCAATGTTTTTTGTTTATGTATTTGATTTTTAAATTTAACCTGAGCAATAAATCCAAAATACACAAAATAGTAAAAGTCTTTATCTACCCCCACGACCAAACTTGCATATATAAACACTGTTTTAATACAATAAAAGCATTTTATCTCGAATGTCAAGACAAATACTAGAACCTCTAAATGTCTTCTCAACCCATGCATGAGGCTGTGCTGCTGTGACAACATGCTACATGGGCAGCTTTAAGGACAAAGAACAACTTAAAACTTCAATACAACTTAAAATACTAAAATATAAAAACGTTGGATGAGACCTGACAACATCTATTTGCTTTAACATGGTATTATAAACAGATTATAACCAATGGTGGCACCAAGACCTTGATTATAGGTGGATGTATAGGCCTGTTAGCTAAATCTAGCTGTAAAAGCAAAGAAGGTCTGTGTGCGTGTGTGTGTGTGCGTGCGTGCGTGCGTGTGTGCGTGTGTGTGTGCGTGCGCGTGCGTGTGTGTGTGTGGAGCGAATATCTCTCCGACGAGGTAAGAGTTTTTAAAAAAAGACAGCCGAATTGTACGTAATACTTTAATTTACTTACTCACTCATGTAGTTTGGAGCTTTACGTTTTGTTTTGCGCAGTTTTGTTACTTTTCTGATTGGCGCTACAATGTCTATGGAGTTATCAGCATCTCAAAAATTTCATGGGAACACACACACGGTATTTATTTATTTATTTATAATAAAAATATACTAAATGAGTAAAATAAAACAAAAAACAATATATATACAAAAAGCACACACAATTACTCCACAATCACACTATAATGGCAACCAAAAACAATTATACAAAAAATACACAAAAAGACAACTGAACAACACACGGCTGATGCGCGTGCACGGAGTAGATGGATGTACACACACACACAGCTGATGCGCGTGCATGGAGGAGATGGATGTAGACACACACACAGACATGGCTGATGCGCGTGCACGAAGTAGATGGATGTACATACACACACAGCTGATGCGCGTGCATGGAGGAGATGGATGTAGACACACACACACACACACAGTATTTACAGTATAATAAAAATATACTAAATAAGTAAAATAAAACAAAAAACTACACAATATTTATGCAAAAAGTACACAAAATGACAATAGAAATGCATAAAAATATACAAAAAAGCTCCAAAAACACACACAATTACTCCAAAAAACATACATTACAGAAAACTACACCAAACAACAACAAACGTGTTGAAAATATGAAAATGACTCAAAATACATAAAACTAAATATTTATACAAAAATACACAAAATAATAATAGAAATGCACAAAACTACACTAAAAAAGATACAAAATGATTCCAGAATCCCTACAATGGCAACAAAAAACAATAATTATACAAAAAATGCACAAAAAGACAACAGAAAGATACAGAAATACACATAATGACTCCAAAAACATACATTACAGAAAAATACATCAAACAAAAAAAAAATATAAAAATGAGTATAAAAAAACAACAAACACATTTATCATGCACATGTTCCATAAAATTAAACCAGGGAAATCGCACACGCTATTTTAGTTTGCACCTGCAAATAAACCCCTTTATAACACTACAGAGTACAGCGTATGTACACTATGTACATCCAACCTTCAAACACATACTCATTTGGCCATAATTGACAACTCTACTTATGCTCCTACATGAATACATACTTGTGACGGGCACTGTACTAGTAATTAAAAAGTTAAATAGTTTAAAAAGTTGAAAAGTTATTAAAAAACTCGTATGACTAAACACCACAAATAACATCTAAAGTGTAGTCTGTAATTCTGGCTTTTAGTTTCTATAATCAACATCAGATTAATTCCGATCTGTAAATTGTTAAAAAGGATTTGATTCCATAAACATATTTTTCATATTTTTTTTATTTCTTCCTAACATTTCATTTACAGTTCCCCAATTTCTAGCATTATTTAAATTAATACATCTAATCTTCTTATGATAATATGACACACATTTAATCACAAAAGACAGCTTCGATCAGATCAGCGTTGACAGGTTGTCAGGGCAACTCAGGCAAAAATGGAAGCTCAATGTTGACAGGTTGTCAGGGCAACTCAGGCTAAAATGAAAGCTGCAGAATCTCCTCGTGCACCGTCAGACTAAAGCTTTAATAATATCGATTAACCAGCAGATGTCACCAGTGAGCAACGTTTGAGACCAAAGTGAGTTTCTAATAATAATAATGTCAACTTTAATGACTCATTTTATCTAATATATTTTAATGTGTATTATCTTTTATTAGAAAATATGCTTAAAGTTAATCTTTTTTGTTTTGAGGGATTTTCATTGAAAAGTGATTTTTATTTTATTTTATTAAAATGTGAAAGGTAAACTGCTTTCATTAATCTGTACTCGTAATTATTGATCATTTCTGACATAACATTAACTTATAATATAGTATTCTGATTACATTTTAAATTTACATATTGATATTCAATTTTGTTTCCCTGTTTTCTTCCAGAACTTTAAGGAATTTGAATACATGATGGGTGAGTGTGTCAATAATCTAATAACATTTTTCACCTTGTACATTGATATTTAGATGAAACTGATCAGCCACAGTATTATGAATATTATATTGAGCCTAATAAAGTGTGCTTCATCTTTTTTCTAACACAAGCTGCCATGATATATGAATGACCATTCTATGATAATTATGTACTTACTTGTAATGTAGACTATAGTTTTATTTCAGTTATTGTTTTATCAATTATTTTTGATACCAGAAATGTTAACTGGAGCCTTTGGGAGGTACTAAATGTATGCATAATAACAGGCAAACAGCTCCAGGTTTGATAAATGTGAATTCTCACTCTGAATTATGGATTTGCATTTCCTCCTCCAATATTTTGCGGCCCACAGCTGATCCGCCCACATTGCATATTAATAAGAGGAAAAAAACATGCTAAATGCATTGTGCACGCTATGTTTCATGTTTGCATTCCTGATTGCCTGAGGTTTGCACCGTTTATCAGCGTACGTAGTGACGTTGACACATGGTTTTACTTTACTTTAGCTGCTATTCTTTAATAAATCCTCTCCATAATGTATTGACTACTCTCAGAATGAAAGGAACATTTCACCCAGAATAACAAAGTGTTTCTGAACAGGATTACAGACTAAACCTTAACAGATGGAATCACTACATCCAACATGTGGTTTTTTAATCTGATATGCAGGACGTAATGAAACTGTTCCTAAGCAGAAGTAGCAGATAATAAAACACATTTAATGCTGACACCATCCTCCTACTAAAAGTCTTTTATACATTTTATCTTCTTTGAACAGTTGATCATGTTGCAGGTGATGTTATAACTATTTGATTTAACGGCGTGTATTTGTCCTCACTGTCAGACGGTGAAGAGAGAGCCTGTGAAGGACCAGATTCTATGTATGTGAAGCTGATTTCCTCAGACGACCATGAATTCATTGTGAAAAGAGAACACGCCCTGGTATCAGGGACAATCAAAGCCATGTTGAGTGGGCCAGGTAAGGAAACAGCACTAAACAGAGCTTTTCTGATGTCTTGAAGACTTTTTCTAAGGAATCTTTTTATTAATGAGTGTAAACATTAGACAATGTTGTATCTACTAATGTTCAATCTGTCCAGAGTCACAGGTGTTGTATTTTATTGCAAAGCACACACAGATTAGAAGTAACAATGGGTCTGGATATCATTTGGGATGTTTGACCTTCTGTGACTTCATATGCAGGACAAATTGCTGAGAATGAAACCAACGAGATAAAGTTCAGGGAGATTCCCTCTCAAGTCCTGTCGAAGGTCTGTGAGTATTTCACCTACAAGGCCCAGCACACCAACAGCTCCACAGAGGTACCCAACTTCCCCGTCTCTCCAGAGATCAGCATGGAACTGATCATTGCTGCAAACTTTTTGGATTGTTAAAGTTGAAAAGAAAAACATCAAATAAAAGCATAATCATTTATCATTTAAGTGTCTTTTTTCCCTTTCCAAAAAATATTGCCTCGTTATCATGATCCCAGTATAGTTTATTGTTTAGTGAGCTTTGTATATCATAACATAACATAACACTGACATTATGATAAACCCGTGTGCGTGTGCCTCTGAGCGTGCTAGGCAGTGGAGGTCTAGTGGTTGAGGAAACAGGCTCACCTGGTCTATCATTGTGGGATGTTGATCAGTCCCTAATACTTATTGATCCTGACTGGGTGCTACACCATGGCTGCCCACTGCTCCTCAGGGAGGGGTTTCATTACAGAACACATTCTGTGTATGTAGCTTTACAATATTTGTCATTTAACACGTCTCATTTGGGATGATTATAAACCTGTGTATTATTACAGAAGTATAATTACACAACAAACAACATCTCATCAGACGGCTCAGCTTTAGCGCTTGGTCACTATTAGCAAAACAACTACTGAGCAGAATGGCAAGTAACACAGTACAAATACTTTGTTACTTACTTAAGTAGGTTTTTCAGGTACTTTGTACTTTTAGAAGTGTTTATGTTTACTTTGTTACATTTTCAACATAAATGTTGGTACTTTCTACTCTTTACATTTCCCAAAAAGGCTCGTTACTCATATATATATATATATATATATAAAAAGTTATATTAATCAAAGTCACAAACGTCTTACTAAAAATATTTTCAAAATAAAAGACAAGCATTTTTTTTTTGTGATAAATAAAGAATAAAGGCCTCTGTAAAGTGTTTAGTGCTGATGTGTTGGAGTCTGTGTGACTGGTGGTGGGTAGTTAAACATGTAACTAACCCAGTGGAGGGTTTAGTTCGTATCACTAGGGCTTTTATTGTTGTGAGAGAGCGGTGTGCAGTGTTTACATTGTTTAGCAGGAGTTTATTGGTGATCCAGTTAAAACAATACAGGTCAGTGTCCGCATAAATCAGTGACAAACAAACAAAACTAATGGATAAAACATTCTTGTGCTTTTATTTTGAAGTGGGTCAATTGAGCAAAAGAGGATAATGAATGGGGGCGCACGGTGGCTTACAAGTCCGCCTCACAGCAAGAAGGTCCTGGGTTCAAGCCCTGGGGTGGACTTGGGTCCTTTCTGTGTGGAGTTTGCATGTTCTCCCCGCGCTGCGTGGGTTTCCTCCGGGTACTCCGGCTTCCTCCCACAATCCAAAAACATGACTGTAAGGTTGATTTGAGTCTCTAAATTGCCCATAGGAGTGAATGGTTGTCTGTGTCTGTGTTGCCCTGTGATGGACTGGCGCCCTGTCCAGGGTGTACCCCCGCTGGAGATTGAGAGCCGGAGATTCGCACCGCCAGACCCCCGTGACCCTGATAAACGGGAATAAGTGGGTATGAAAATGGATGGATGGATGGATAATGAATGAACACATCTAACATAAAGATTAAGGTAATTATGTTTCAAATTTAGTCAAATTAAGTATACTATCCAGTGTTTACCAGTTATATTAAAAAAAAAGATTTTTGCTCGCTTTATATATTATACAAACCTTTTCAAAATAAAATAGTAACATGTTGGCTTTGTGATAAATATAAATAACACTGTTTAAATAAAGCCAGTGATGTTTGGTTGAACCTGAGGAATTATTTACATTTTATTTTTTATTGACAGATATTTTAACTTATTTTGAAGAACAACAGGTTTTGCCGCTGGGTGGAGCTGCTTTATATACTTGGGTTGGACGGTTCATTGTAAAGATCGATGACTTTGATTATTTGTTGTTTGCTACCTCTTCCCAGTTAAAGTGTTTCAGCTGTGGGGTGGAGGGACACCTCATTAGAGCATGTCCTGATCAATCTGGTTTTAGATCAATCCACTGAAACTGCTCTTCTGAAAGTTTCTAGTGACGTGATGATGTCACTGACTCTGGTCGTTACACAGTTTTAGTTTTACTTGATCTATAATAAACAATGCAAAACTGCATAATAGTTCTTTTTCTTTTTAAAAGTGCAACTGAAAATGTATTGTGTGCCTTAACAATTGCCCTGGATTTACGTCAGATATTTGTTTGGACCAGCAGAGGGTGCTGGTAACCCAGTGGTCGGTTGGGATGCAGCTATTCTGTGTAGTGAAGAAGAGATGATATGCTAGCAGACAGAGCTAATAGAAAAACGTGACTTTTACAGATATTCACGTAACATTACAGATATTCTTTCAGTGCTAAAGGGGTAAGGAATCATTTATGGACATATTTAAGAGTAGAAGGCGGCCAGAAAGAAAGTAGTAGCAGATTCCGCCCGCCACCTCACTATTTGGAAAAGAGTAGGATAAATATATAAAAAAAAGAGTACTGCGATTCAATTTTCAGAAAATCGATATCAACTGTGATACCTATGAATTGATTTTTAACTGCCATACGATTATTTGTTACATCCCTATAAACCATTGATCCCTGAGGGAGAATATGGTGACATTAATGCTGCTCTCATACATCTTTATATGACATGAATAATTAAAAAGGAGCAACTTATCCAATATCTACCTTTTAATTGTCTCTTACATAGATTCATGTTTAATTATAGTTTTATTTTTTATTGGTATTTATTTTGTTTCCTCACAATACAACTTATATCTTCCTTTTAATTGTATCTTACTTCTTTTTTATCATCCATTTTTGTTTAATTATGGGTTTTTTATTTATTAGTATTTTGCTTCCTCACAGGAGTTAAAAACTAGTATTTTCTGAAAAAAATGATTAATATTTCTTTAAAAAAAATGGAATGTAAAAAAATTGATGAGGAAAACAGAATTTGGTTTTAAAAAATTAAGAAAAAAAGCACATAGGCATTTAAATGTATAAAATATTTTTAAAAATCGTAAATCGAACCGAAATGGCAATATCTGTCAATAAAAATCGCAGTTAGGTTTTTTGTCAAAATTGTGCCGTCCTCGCTGAGTCGGCACAGGGCCACATAGAAGAAGCGGGTAGTTGGTGAGAAAGGTGGTATTTAATCCTCTCCTAACAAATAACCTGGATGGTGCACTTTAATCACTGAAAGATTGGATAAAAACGGCTGCTTCACACCAAGAGCCAAAATAGTGTTTTTTTTCATCCATCCGTTTTCTGATCCACTTGTTCCTGTTTTTATGTTTAATTTCATTCTATCCTGTGTTTCCGAGGCACATTTAATGCATCATCACTGCTTCACACTTAGGACTGAAGCCTGGAAGCACATTTCTACCACAACAAGTGAGAGCAGCTCACCTAAAAACTTTGAATCAGGCGTAGAAAGATGATAAACTTGATTAGACGCAGGTGGTTTATAAAGAATGTCGTGCTGCTAAACCTTACGCAAACTGAAGGGCTCACTTGTGACAAATAATAGTTTTAATCTTTCTTTGCACAAGCAGTTGTGAAATACCTAATAGTGAAAGGTTATTATTATTAATATTATTCATATTAGAAATGTTAATGTATAAGCCTAATAGCTGCTGAACAGTTCATATTAGCATCTGTGGCAGACAAGAATATGGACGTAGTACTATTGAAAGTGTATTTTTAAGTCACTCATTGAGAGTGATGATGTCACTGTTTACTGTTTAAGTTCTGACAGTGTGATAAACTGGTTCTAAATGTGAGGAACCAGTTCCTGTTCTTTATGTTGAATCTGGTTCCAAATTCTAATGGTACTTGTGAAAAGGTCTGTTTTTTAATTATGCTTTTTAAGAGGAAAAAAGAATTAGCATAAAGTGATGCAGAGATTATAAGCAAAATGTGCCTTTTTTTGTTCAATTTGCTGCTGATAAGGAACATGATAAACCCTCTGCCTCTAGTACCAAACTGAATGGCAGCTACTTATTTACTATTCAATGTTTTTGTCTAATTTTTTGTATCATGTTGAATCACGTTATTCAAAATCCAATCATTCACATTGTGTAGAATTTAATCTCCATCAAATTAAATCAGGAACAAGGATGAATTGTATCAGCAGGGCATTTAATGTATCGTGGATGGACGATATGGACCAAAACTCATATTTTGATATTTTCCTGGACTTTTGGGCCATTATGCTCAAAACACTTTTGTCATTGCGACCGTGGCTCAGGTGGTAGTGGGTCGTCTTCTGATTTAACGACTGTATTTGATTCATGTTATAAAGATTTTGGTTAGGATTAAACCAGCGTGCTCAATAAATGATGCATGCTGCTATCATAGCACACAGAGCGTGTTCACTGTGCATCTTGAACATACTTGGATAATAAATAAAGCAGAGAAGCTGATTTCATCAAGATCTTCAATGCACTTTGTTTATCAATGAGAGAACAGATTTAATGTGACTCTTTCAGCAGCTCAGTCAGTTATAGGTAGGGCAGCCAGCTTTGGTTGTTTAGTCGACTAATTGGTCGATGCAGTCATGGTCCAGCAACGGTATCAGTTTCAATAGCGTAAAAAAAAAAACTATAATAAATTGCAATGCAGTTATATAGGTGATAAGGATTAAATATCAGTATAATTATTTAATGCCTAAACATGATTCTATGTCCAGCAACAGCTGTGTGTGAGTAAGTGCTGCGCTGCAAAAAGAAAAAAAAGTTTTGCACTTCAGCTGACAGCGCAGTGTGCTGTCCTCAGAGCAGATCAGAGCAGAGAGGGAACAAACACAAGCATCCACTGTTAATTCAGTCCCTTTTCTGCACAAGAACATGGATTATCCTTATATTTGATACATGGATTATGTAAATAGATCCACTGCTGTCTCTGAAGCAGCGGAACACACTGCACACCTATGCTTGACGTGCTGGTTTCCCCGTGCACTGATCTGATGTTGACATCAACAGTTTATTAATAAAAGCAGGCTTACCACTAAAACAAATGTAAATATGTCATTTGTATGAGGAAAATTTAGGTTTTTATTGTCGGTTTCAGGTCGGGCTCTGATATAAATACTTATGTTGGACCTGTAGGTTTCACTATTGCTTTGTTGGGTTCTGGTCAAAGCGTGAATAGGGTTCATATCATAAATTATCTGTGTTTAAAAGCAAATCTGCACCACAAAACGCCAAAACAAAATATTTGTCTCTTTTTCTTTCTCCTCGTCCTCCTCTGCACCTGATCATTCATTGTCCGATTTTTAATTTTTTTATTTTTCCCTTTCTCCATTTATTTTTTGGTCGACTAATGGCTATGTTTGCCATAGTTTTGGTCAACCAACCATTTCCTTGGTTGACTACACCCTTAGTTATAGGTCTGTTTAATATTCTTTAAAGATACAGTATTATGCTATTTTTCTCACATCTCCATTTGTCCTAAGAACCTCAACAACATAGTATTTGAGGTTTATTTTCCCAAACTCGCCTGTTTTCAAGAGTTTTAGCCTCTGAAAAGTGTGTTAAGCTGCTAAGTCACTTTCTTGTCATCCTCTCCTCTTCCAACTACAGGAATAGTCCATTTAAGGTGACAATAATTTGTTTTGTCCCACAGCTGCGTCTCTTTGGGTCACAAACACGTCAGATCATGTCTAAGGCGATACGAGGCAGTATAACGGGTACTAAAAATGAAACTAATTGTGAGCTCTCATACTGTGCTTTACATTATCAATGTACTGGATAATGTATATAGTGAACATAAATATATTATCTGTGGTTAAAGGGACGAGTGGTTAAGGTTAATAAAGCAAAGAAGAGAGAGAGGAGGGCGCTGATCCTCGAGGAGGTGCGAGCAGGACTAGAGGAGAAGCGGGCCAGCCAGATGATGGGAATGCGGCAGCAGGGAGCCTGAATGAGATGGGAGCAAGCGCTGGAGCGTAAGATCACATGGACCGAGCTGTGGAAAGCTGAGCCCCACCGAAACAAATTCTTGATCCAGGCGGTTTATGACGTGCTGCCTAGCCCATCCAACCTTTGCATCTTGGGGAAGGCAGAGACACCGGCTTGCCCCCTCTGCCAGAGGAGAGGAAACTTGGAGCACATCCTCAGCTGCTGTTCAAAAGCCCTGGGTAAAGGGCACTACCGCTGGAGACACGACCAGGTCCTTAAGGCAATAGCTAATTCCATCTGCTGCGGGATTAGTCACAGCAAGAGCCTTCGCCCAGTGAAGAAGAGCATCACTTTCGTCAGAGCTGGGGAGAAGGTTGCAGTGACCACCCAAAATACCTCCCCTGGCCTGTTGGCAACCGCGCGTGATTGGGAGCTAAAGGTTGACCTGGGGAAGCAACTAAAGTTCCCCAAAGAGGCCGTAAAAACAACTTTGAGGCCAGACATTGTGATTACTTCTGTAGCCACCAAGCAGGTAGTTCTTCTGGAGCTTACTGTGCCTTGGGAGGACCGAATGAAGGAGGCCCATGAGAGGAAGAGGGCTAAGTACTCCGAGCTAGTGGAGGAGTGCAGGAGCAATGGTTGGCGGGCAAGATGCCAACCCATCGAAGTAGGATGCAGAGGATTTGCGGGCCAGTCTCTCTGCAGGACCTACAAGATGCTGGGCATTGCTGGAGCCTGCCAGCGAAAGGCCCTCAAGTTGGCTACAGATGCTGCAGAAGTGGCATCAAGGTGGCTGTGGATCAGAAAAGGAGAGGAGTGGCACGTAGGGTAGCGCTACCTGGGCACAAGCTGGGGCTTGATCAACCTCAGTTGGGTCGCCTGGAGGAGGGGGTCTTATTGTTGAAAGACCCGAAACCCTCTGTGATCCCAGGTTACATCACTGATGATGTGTCCAAGGGCACCACAAGGTGTATTTGAGAAAAAGGAAGCAGGCTTGTAATGGTAGTCTCACTGGTTCTAATCTCCCTGGTCATCACTGTGGGATGTTGATCAGTCCCTTATATTAACCCTAACAGCTCCCTGGGTGCTACAGCGTGGCTGCCCTCTGCTCCTCAAATACAGAGAACACATTTAGTGTCTGTAGCTTTACATACAGTATATGACAAAGTATAATGTATATTCTATTAAACCGCTGTTTGTTTTACCTGTGAGATAGTTTGAAAGGGAGGAGCTCCCATTTTTATAGGGTAGGAGGAGCCAGGATTGTCAGGAGGAGGAGTTTCCACCTATTTGGAACTGACTTTTTTTTAAATAAAATGTAGAATAACAAGGGAGAGAGGGAACAGAACTTTTTCAACTTTGGCCCTCTGAATGAATGTACATAACTCTAGAAAAATCATGAAGAGACGTATTTTTATAATACTGGGTCAACTTAAACATTTCACTTCTATTTTATAGTTTGCATTGTTGGAATGCCAGTGCTAAATGAAAAAGTTAATATTTTTTATTTTTTTTATTCTTTGAAGCATTAATATTAATTTTTATAATTGCAGTGTTTAAATCTGTTTGAGGTTAGTACACATTCAGGGCCATAAATGCAATGGGACTAATAATCAGCATAATAGTTTATTTTGGTGTCTCGGTTACTGCCCAGAATTGTCGTTTTGGTACATTCATAATTCATACCTGTTGTTTTTGAGAGGACCTGGGGTTCTACAGGTGGACGGTGTCGTACAAAATGGTCTACGGCCTGGTATTGATCCAGGATCTGTGGTGGGGAACCCTGACCTGACTTTTATCAGTAAGTTCAGGGATATGTTGTCTTTTGTTTTATTCACACAAATGATTCAGCAGAAACACATTTTATATAAAGGGGGAACTATTATTCATAGTTTGTTGTTCATAGATAGAAAAAACCTCTCCATAAGACATGAAAAAGGTGATTATAACAAATTGTTATAAATTGCTTTACACTTTAAAATCAGGGAAAAATGTATTAGTTTTTATTAGTTTTATAAGTGGACATTTTTTGTGTATCATGTATTTAATTTGTATTCTCATGATAAATATAGTAATCCAGTAATTTTGTATTGTTTTTTTACATTTTTGATCACTCCATTATTCTTTATTTTTATCCAAATTGTCATAAAAACATTAATAAATGGGACATGTTATAAACTGATTAATAACTGAATGATGAACCATTTCCATCTGAAACTGAAGAGGAACTAAGGTCATTAGCTACTGTTAAATATTTATTTATTTTTTTGGAATTCCATGTTTTTCACACACTTTTTTTTAAAATTTCGTTTATTTAGAAATATATTACAAATCTATATAAACAAAAACTGTTTCTTTTTATTGAATATGTCATATAAAGATGTATGAGAGCAGCATTAATATCAACGTATTTCCCCTCAGGGATCAATAGTTTACTGAATCTGATCAGGTTTATTGATTAAGTTTGATCAACTTCATTTAAATTAAGCTAATTTAAATGATCCTGATGACATCATTCCAGACTATAATGATTAAACAAAAACAAATGCATCAGTTATTTCACCACTAGAGGGCAGAATATTGTACAGTATTAGAAGCTATCAAGTTATCATGAACCTATGATGTTTCAGACTCTACAATCCCTGTCATCGTTGGTCTCGTTCACAACAACAGAACAACTGCAGCTCTTCACCAGAAATGGCCGTAGCTTCACAGACACATAAACGTTACGTGGGAACTGGTCTGCTCAGTATTTTGGTAGTTTAGACGTGTTTCAGGTGGACGCTTCAACATGTTGTTTAGCTCAGGACCAGGAGGGGTGCTGGGGTGCACCAAATGAACGGTCCCCTTTAACATTTCCCTTTACCTCACGATGACAGCGTTTCATTCACATTATGTCACTTTCTGCATTTAACAGTGGATTTTATTTTTATTGGTAGATTCTGTCATTCTGTCTATGATTCTATTAACACAGATATTATAGGACCATAATTAGCCAATCATGAGCTCATTACAAGTTGTTCATTAATGTTAATGCTAGGCTAACGCTAATGTTAGCCCAATGTTAGGCTCATTCTAATGCTATGGTCCTTGAGCCTTGGCTCCTTGGGGATTTCTCAGTGTGTGTGTGGGGGGTAGTGGCTGCTTCTGGACCTAAGATCTCTAGGGCGTCAGGAGGGGCTGCTCGCTGATGAGGTGTTAAGATGCTAGCAGCTACAATGTAAACACACACACACGGCTGATGCGCGTGCGTGCACTACACCTGGATATACATGCTGAATTTGCGACTTTGGTGTTGGAAAACGTTTATTTTTTGTGGTACTTCCTTGTCTCTTTTTTTTTTAATTTCTCAACAACCAGTGACGGATTACATGCATGAC
Organism: Gouania willdenowi; assembly: GCF_900634775.1. Taxonomy (NCBI): domain Eukaryota; kingdom Metazoa; phylum Chordata; class Actinopteri; order Blenniiformes; family Gobiesocidae; genus Gouania; species Gouania willdenowi. The sequence goes on from NW_021145256.1 coordinate 16,414, forward strand.
ATGCGTGTGTGAGAGATAACGCACGGAGATGGAGGTAGACAGGCACATACACCTCGCACACATACACACACACTCACACTATTTTACTTTGCACCCGTAAATATATCCCTTTATAACACTACAAAGTACAGAGTTTGTACACCTCTTTGTACATCCAACCTTCAAAACACATACTCATTTGTCCATAATGGACAACTCAACTTAAGCTCCTCCCACTATGTGATTGCATACTTGCGACGGGCACTGCACTAGTTCATTTATTTGCGATTTAAAAAAAAGACCATTGACAGCATGTGCAGATAAGGCAAAAAAGAGCAACTGTTCCATGAATGTCTGGCTCACAAACAAATAGCCTTCCAACATTATGGCCCACAGCAAGATGTAGTTGAATAGCCCTGCACTACATACTACACACCAGTGTGCTGTCTACTGACACACTCAATAAGGCTAACTGAGTTCATATGTATTTAATTATGAATTATTATTTTTTATTTCAAAGCATTGTTTTCCTTTCTTTCTATCTCTTCTTATTGTCAGTCACACTTTACACTTTTTCACCTTTTTGCACAACAACATATTTCCAACTGCACACAAGTGTCTTTTTTTTTTTCATTTTCAATGATTATAAATGTTCCTCATTGTGGGATTAATTATTTTATATCTTATAGTCTGTACTGTACAGACTTCATTGAGTTTAAAGCCCCCTCCACCAAAAAAACTAATGTTTTTACTGGTGGTTTATACTGAGATAAATAAAACTGTTGTGAAATGTTTATTCATATTGTATTATTCTGTTCATCTGTACATTTCACTGCAAGTCAATACATTAATGAAAAGCTGTGTGATGTGATGTTTTCACACAAATTAGGACACGAGTCACTTTTATTTCACAGTTATAGTTTTTATTTCATAAATCTTTAAAAGTTACACTGTAAACAACAGATGTAAAGTGTGATCTGATCATATGTGATAGTCTACTGCTTCACTTCATTGTGTGGGGGCAAAATTATTAGTTATGCTTAATAATATATTTACTCATATATTTTAATCCTTAAGCCTTATGGTGTAACTTTCCATTGTGTGATTTTTCATGTCTTCAACTTTGCCGGGTCAGACCGCCTTGTCCAAAGCACATGATATGCTTACACACACACTCACATAGTTCCTCAAAACATAATCAAGGACAGATGCGTAGGCACTCTCTGTGTACGCAGTCACATGGCTACACACACACACATACTCACACATACACATGCCATACACATCCATTCATACACACGAACACATAAAACACACACGCCTCCATCTCTATGACAATCAAGCAGATACCAGGACTGTTTGACCCAAGAAGAAGAAAATGTTTTTTTCTTCTTCTCTCTCCCCACCTCCTCCACTCTGTCCTGTCTTTATCTCCCAGGGGGGAGGAGGGAGGGGGAACTGCAGGGATATACGTGTCAGAACTGTGTGTCACACTGCCTTCGGACGTCCGCCGGGACGGTCACTAACTTTGTTCCATCTTTGTCCTTTTTTTTTTACTTAGTTTTAGAATAAACTTTTTTTATAAAATCATCAATGCTTCGCCTGGACTCCATCATTCAACCAGAGCAATAAATCATGTCTCCAAATGAGGTCAACCGCAAATTTAGCCGTAACAATTGTTTCTAATAAACAATTGCCGCCTAATTTTAACTGACTTAACGATTGTTTTTTATTCATATATAAAACGTGTTTGTTTCATCATTTTTATCATTTGTTGAACTCTGCAGGAATCAACCTGCTGTCCATGTGATTGGTGCACATTTGTCTCCACATCAGCAACTTCTGATTGTACTTCAGATTTTTACATAAAAATATGTTATCTTAATATTTTTTTTTCATTGTAGTTCACTCCACCAGCTTTCACAGTCATGACAAATCTCCAAAGATAAACAAAATAAGCAAATTGTTATAAGATTTACAGTATGTTGGCCTCACTGGAGCCAGACTTCAGGATCTGAAGAGAAAGAACACATTTCACACATTTCCTGAACCAGGGATACAGAAACACATAGATCACAGGGTTAAGCAGAGAGTTGAAGAAATACAGACCAGCAACAAAAATATAATATGATAAATTTTTTACTCCAAACCCTGATGTAAGTACAACAAGGTAAAATGGAGTTAAACACATTAGAAACACAACAACCACTACACCCAGAGCTCTAGCAGCTTTCAGCTCTGACCTGTTAACCTTCAGTGAACTCTGAAGTGTCACCACTGTAACATGAGAGCGCATGGCCTGGGCCTGAGACACAGCCACTATAAACACTCTCACATACAGGACCACTATGATGCTGATTGGAATGATGAAAGAGAAAATTAGATCCATAACTCCAGCATGAGGAGGTAAATAAACTGTACATTCTCCAGCACAGGAATCAAACCCACCTGGATGTTCAATATTATCTTTGAACATCACAGTATGAAAGACAGTAGAACCAGCCCAACATAGGACAATGCAGATCTTAGCTCTGTTTTTAGTGACTTTAGTTTGATAGTGCATTGGATCACAAACAGCCACATAACGATCAACTGATATCAACACAACAGTTCCTATTGAAGCAGAGGTGGCAACATAACAAAACACTGTATTGAAAACACACAAATGTGCACCTAAAAACCAGCAGCCATCAATAAGGAGGATCAGAAAAACCCAGACAAACCCAACAGAGAAATCTGACACAGCCAGAGAGAGGAGGAGGAAGTTGGTGGGAGTGTGCAGCTTCCTGGAGGAGATAGAGAGAAACACACTGATATCATTATATGATACAACAATTATCATCAAAGCAGAAAACAGCAGGAGTCTAACAACATAATAAGTCATAAAACAACAGAACATGTCAATACCTGAAGTGTGAGATGGAGATGATGACCAGCAGGTTGAGAGTTAGAGTGAGCACAGAGATGGAGGACAGGATGATGTGAAGGAGCACAGACACTGAGTGAGAACGCACGATCCTCCTGCATGAAGAGTTTCCCAGGTGTGGATAGCAGAGCTCAGCTTCATCAGGTGTGCTCATAGTGAGGAGAAGAAGATGATGAGCTCTGCATCGTTCTGCCTCAGCCTCTCTGATGAACAACTGATATATTATTCCTGCTCCAACACAGGGATGTGGAGGCTGGACCTGAGGACTGGACCTCCCTTAGACACCGTCTGATTGACACATTATTATTCTACTCCTACATGATGCAACACTAAACAATTCTGACCTTTTTCCTTTCGTACTGAATCCTATCAGCTTAGTAAACTCCATACTCAGCATTTATTAAAAACACTCAGTGCTGAGATCTGATTCTTATTCTCATACAGTATATTAATAATCCTTTCATAGGAGTGCTGTAAACATAATAGAAAAATCAGCAAAGCTGAACACCTGTGACTCATTCTCCATTTATTCGGATTATATTTATTTTCACATTAATTTTAAACCTTTTTACTGGAATCAAAGGTTTAAAGGTTTACTGTTGCCCGAGCACAACAGTGCATAGGACCCTATTGTAATGCACCTCGTTTTTATTATTATTAATATTCTTCTTCTTACTAAAACGTTATCACATTTTTGAGGACCTACACACATTAAAAATCACAGAGTGGTGGGTGGGTTCACAGAATTAGGCCCGTCAGGAGGGAGCCCGGCCCCTCTGTTGATGGCTGGACCACCGTGTAGCGTACAATTACATTGGGGTGGTTCAGTCGTGGGTGGGTCGATGGCCTTTGGGGGACATTTGGGGGTCATTGCTGGGTCGCCCATGCGGGGTGTGTGGGGGTGCCTCTCCTCTTTGGGTGTGGCTGGGTGCCTGGCTCGTCTCCTGGTGGTCTTGGGGGCGGTCTCTGCGGTATATGGGCCCTGGGCGGCCTGGCACACCAGTGTGGGGAGTTGGTGCGCTGGGGAGATGTTGGCGTCTGTACCAGGGTTGGAGCAGGGTTGCGTGGCTCTTCGGGACGATGCTGTTTGCTGGGAGGTGGTGCTCGCTGTTACGGTGGGTGGTGGGTGCTTTCAATTACTGTCTCGCTGTCTGCCGCCCAATGAGTGGCTCCGGTCACCCTTGGCTGCGGGCTGCTGCACAACGCCAAGTATGTGCTGTTGGTGTGACTCCTTCTCGCGGCAGCGGCTTTCTCTAGTACTTGTATGGTATATTGAAACAAAAATGAGGGGGACCCAAGATGGTCCCCCTCATACAAGTCTGTGTGTACCAGCGAACGCCCCGCCCCCAAGCTCTGTCTCGTGTTTATAAAGCAGCATGAGCTCGGCCTACGTCATGCTGCGGGGAGGAGGAAGTCAGTGTCCCGTCTATAGACACGCATCCACACATGAATATGCATAAGTAGGCCACAAATCAGCCTGTTTGTGTAGATTTTGATCAGAAAGTGACTTTTCAAAGGCGAAAACTCTCTAAAGGCAGGCGCGTTTGGGAAAATAAACCTCAAATACTATGTTTTTGGGGCTCTTAGAACAAATAGAGATGGGTGAAAAATAGCATGACATGGGGCCTTTAAGTGGGAGATTTTGGCCTTCCTGATCGACTGTGTACTTTTATTTCTGCATTGTCAGCATGGGACTGAGAGGAAATGGCTTTCCTCCAAAGGGCATTCTTGTTAGATAAGTTTTGCAAGGTCATGGGAGAACCAGGGACTCAGCGGGTCACGTTTGTTGATGATTAGGCTAAAAGAATTTTTGAAATATAACCAGGCACCATCTAAGGAGGAGAAAGCGTTGATTCTGTCCCAATTTACTGCTGCAATGTTTTGAAAAAAGCACTGCATGTTAAATATTTTCAAAATGTGCTCAGTCACAATTACTGATGGCCAGTTGACTAAGCAGCCAGAATGTGTACATGCAATAACACAGAGGTCAATCATTTAGCTGAAAACTCCAGGTTGATAGTTTGAAGAAGCATTAGTAAGAATGAAGTCAATTAATGTGGAGGATGAGGGGGATTTGGGGTTGGGTCTGGTAGGCTCAGATATAAGTTGGGAGAGGTTTAAAGCATTACATTCCTGTAATACTATGTCTTTTAGGTTGATCATGTACCCAGGCACCGCTGGGTGAATTAAACTAATACCATTAGTTTATTTACACTAATACCATTAGTTTACCATTTTTAAACTAAGGTCCAGGGCTGGACCAATTACAGCCGAGAACTGATACCCCTCCCTCTCGGGCCTCGGCTGTTAATCAATCAATCGTACAGAGCGAGAGGAGAAAATGGAAAATAGCAGCAAGAAGCGGAAAGGAGGCGCGGAAAAAACTGCCATAAAAAGAGACAAGCTCTTCAGGCAGATGTTGCCAAATATGGGAAAATAACACAGATGTTTGCTGATGCTATGGCGGATCTTTGTCTTCAGCAGCAGCAGCATCTGAAGAGGCTGCAGCTGATGGTGGAGGTGGTTGTCAGGTGGATGAGGGGAAGGGGAAACAGGAGGAGGAGATTGGAGGGAATCTGAACTACAGCTAAGAAGTGATGAACTGTAGTCTACCTGGGTCAGATATCATATGAATCAAGTTTGGGTGTAATTTATTTTCGTTGCTAACTCTAACATAATCAGTCGTTAGAAGTAGGCCATTTTATAATTTAGCTAGCTGTGCATGCTCGCTAGCATGACAGGGTTTCTCTGCTGCTCTCTTCAATGTTTTTCATTTGATATAAGTGCACTCTGCAGTAAGGCTGGGCAAAAAAAAAAAAAAAATGATTTATCGAATTTATAGATAAAAACGATTTTTGTTTTGCAAAATCGAGTTAAAAAAAAAAAAAAAAGATGTATTTAATTTATTTTTATTTTTTTCCCACCACAGTGTTTTTGGACTTTTTTCACATTCCGTCCTTGTGGGTTACCATAGCGTGATGTGAGCCCGCCCCCTCTTTATTTACATGTGTTTACTCTTTGAGTAGCTATATGTGTGCCACAGGCATGTTTATTGTTTTATTTACAGGGTCGCTGAGAAGAGTGAACTGTTGAGAAAGTTATTTTGTAGCATGATGAGGTAAAATTAAATTATCAAAAACTCATTATAATGTATCAGATAACATTAGATTAAACTTTACTGTCATTGCACAAAGTACAGTCCAGAGAAAACGTTTTGCATCTAACTTGAGAGAAAAACAAGTAAAGTGCTCAGAAAATGCTTAAATTAGAATTTATTAGTATTAGTGCATCTTAATAGGCCTTAATGTATAAGATCAATCAATCAATCAATCAAATTTATTCTTCCATGTAATCCTATTTACAGTTTCTGCATTGTAATTGATGGTCTGTACTTTCACATGTCAGAATAGGAGCATGTTGAAGATCGAGTCTTATTATACTTTTTGTTCAGTAAAAGAATGTCCAGTAGATGGTCCTCGATCAGTTCTGAGTGATTTTTTTTTAACATTATAACAGGCACAACATTACCAAAAAACAAACAAAAAAAGAAAGAAAACAACAAAAAACAGAAAAACAGTTTTGTTTGTTACAGATGTCAATAGTTTAACATATATTTCATTTATAGACTAGTTTTTAATCAACAACATTTTGTAAATGTGTTTAATTTGAAAATGTTTAAATCAAAGTTTTTTCTCTACTGCGTATGATTGAGAGAGAGATTTTTGGTCATGTTGTTGATGTCGTGTTGATGATTTTAATTGATTTTACTGTTGATTTTAATTGATTTTACTGATGTTTTTAAATGTTCTTATTGATTTTAAACAATTGAATGTTTTATCATGTAAAGCACATTGAGTTGCCTTGTGTATGAAATGCGCTATACAAATAAATTTGCCTTGCCTTGCTTATAGTATGACAAGTTTTTAAATTGTTGTCCAATGAATTCCACAACCTAATTCCAGTGACAACAAAACCTCTGTTTGAGTGAAGTGCGAGCAAATGGTACAAAAGTTTCCTTTCCTCCTGCTGTTTTCATCTGTGATTAATATACATTTATTATAAATGTGCTCTGGAACTCATTTGTTTTTGATTTTCCACATGGCCAAGAGAATTTTTAACTGAAAAAAATCTGCAAATTTCAAAATTTTACCTTCAATGAAAAGTTCATTTGTGTGATGTCTTGGACATTTGTGATTTATAAGTCTTATGGTTTTCTTTTGGAGCAGGAAAACTTGGTCAGTGAAACTTTTGCCTGCATTACCCCAGATCTCAATGCAATATGTGAAATATGGGACAATTAGAGATGTATAAATTCTAAACAATGCTCTTTCATTAAAAGTATACTTTACTTTATGTAATATGCCAATACATTTACTTACTTTTTTCTTTATGTATTCAATGTGACTCTTCCAATTCATTTTATCGTCTAGCATGACTCCCACAAATTTTATTTCTGAAAAATTTTCAATAGCTGTATCGTCAATGGTAATCTTGTGATCCCCATGGTGTTTTGTCCCAAAAATCATACTTTTTGTTTTTTTCCAATTTAAATACAAACCATTCCTGTCAAACCATGTTTTTAAACATGTCATTTCAGTTCCCATATCACTAATTAATGTTTCTGGATCAGATCCGGTTTTTGTACACGGTAGTGTCATCTGCAAATAAAAGAAAATCTATGTTTTTGCTGATCTCATAAATATCATTGATAAATAAAATGAAAAGTTTTGACCCAATTACTGAACCTTGTGGAATTCCTGATATAATTGCTTTACACTCAGATTTCTGAGTGTTTATTTAAACATATTGTTGTCTGTTGTTTAGATAGCTTTACAACCATTTATACACATGCCCTCTTATACCATAATTATTTAGTTTTGCCAACAATAATTTATGATTTACAGTCTCAAATGCTTTCTGTAAATCTAAAAAAATACTAACTACATATTGATTTTCATCAATTGCTTCTGTTAAATGGGTGAGTGCAAGTTGATCTGTTGGATCTGAATCCATACTGTGTTACATACCACTGTGACCTGCATATTTGTAGGTGTGTGCGTCGACAGTGTGACGTAAGCGGGAGCCCGGTCTCCCGGGGAATTGTGGGTAATGTTAACAAAAATAAAGCTGCTCTCAAAAGCACACAGTCGCCGTCCTCCTGATTGAAACACAATATTGGCGACGAGGATGGAGTTTTTTCCCGTCTCACCTGTCTCTCCGTTCCTCGCTTTGCCGGGCGAGCCGCCGATCCCGTGGCCCCGCTGGTTTGAGTCCTTTGAGACGTTCATCGCCGCCGCCGGTATCGTTGATGCTAGCGATGCTAGGCTAAAGGCTCTGCTCATCCACAGCCTGGGAAACGAGGGACAACGTATTTTCCGCACGCTCGGCCCCGCGGATAAGTATCGGGACTGTGTTGCCTTACTGACCGGACATTTCGCTGCTCCACAGAGCGTCATCGTCCGGCGAATCATCTTCAGACAGCGCCGACAGAGGCCCGGTGAGTCCGTCCATCAGTACGTCACGGACCTCCGATGCTTGGCTAGCGTTTGCAAATTTGAACACCTAGAGGACGAGTTTATTCGGGATCAGTTAGCCGAACACGCAGCTGATCACAAACTGCGTGAGAGACTGCTTTTGTCCCCGGACGACACAACTCTGTCTAAGGCAGTGGAAATGGCGTTTCAGCTTGAGTCGGCTGCTCTGCTAGCATCGCGGCTAACGGCTACAGGTCCACCTCCTTCTCTCTCCACTCCGCTAGCTCAGACTGTGACACCGGCAGACCAGGCTCCCGGCCCCTCTTTTCCTCACACCGAGCTCGAGGTTAACGTCGCGGGACGTCAGGGTGCCTCAGCACGCCGGCCATGCGGGAACTGTGGCTCGTATTCCCACGCCACAAGGGCACCGGTTTGCCCAGCTACGGGACAGAGATGTCAACGCTGCGGTAGGCTCAATCACTTTGCTAAGGTGTGCCGCTCAGCACCCGCTCCCACAAGAACCCAGCGCCACTCATCCCGCCCATCAAGCCCGACCACCATTCACTCGGTGGGTGCCAACAACAGACCTTTCACCTGGTGCACGGTGGAGCTGGATAACGTGTGTTTACCGCTGCTACTGGACACGGCTGCCTCCAGGTCTCTTCTCAGTGAGTCCACGGTTCGGCGACTCTTTCCCAGACACACTATCAAAGCAGGAGCAGAGGAGCTGTACGGCTATGGACACACTAAAATTAACATGTTGGGCACTGCTACCTTTTCTGTTCGTTATGGATCTAGGACCCTCCCAGCATTTACGTTCCAGGTGTCTCGGCATGGTGCCAACCTCCTCGGTTTTGACCTGTTCTGCGCCCTGGGTTTCGCCATCACTGACAATCTGGGTGCTGCTATCCTGACCGTGACCACGCCATGGCAGCTGCGCTGGCCGTCGCTTTTCACTGGGCTGGGCTGCCTCACCGCCTTCAACCACCAACCGCTCATAGACCCAGCTGTGAAGACTGTCATCCAACCTCTGCGCAGGCTGCCCCTCACTTTGCGTGATGATGTCACTGGCGAGCTACAGAAACTGCTGGATGCTGGCATCATCGAACGAGTCGATGCATCGCCCTGGATCTCCAATCTGGTGGTGGCAAAGAAAAAGACAGGCGGCCTCCGCCCCTGTGTCGACCTCAGACAGGTAAACAAAGCGGTGGTCCCGGACAGATACCCACTGCCCACAGTGGAGGAGCTCTCTGCACAGTTTCATGGCTCAACAGTCTTCTCGAAGCTTGACCTTCGCCAGGGCTACCTGCAGGTTCCCCTACACCCTGGCAGCCGCAACCTCACCGCCTTTGTGACCCACATGGGGGTCTTTCGCTACACGCGGATGCCCTTTGGACTCAGCTCCGCTCCCAGCTGCTTCCAGAAAATCATGGCCACCATCTTCGTAGGTATTCCTGGGGTGGTTGTGTACCTGGACGATATTGTGGTGCACGGAGCAACATCCGCCCTGCATGACGACCGCCTTTCCAGGGTGCTGGATGTGCTCGCCGGTCACAACCTCACACTGAATGGGGAGAAGTGCATCTTCGCCGCTCAGGCTATTGAGTTTGTGGGGTTCCGCTTGACCGCTGAGGGGCTAAGTCCGCTGCACTCAAATGTCGATGCTATCCTGCGTCTGCCTGAACCCTCCTGCCCGGCGCAACTATCATCGTTTCTGGGGATGACTGCGTTTTACTTACGTTTCCTTCCCCTCTACTCAGACACTACTGCGCCGCTGCGTGCTCTCCTGAAGCAGGATGCACCCTGGATCTGGTCTCCTGCGTGCTCAGCTGCAGTCCGCCGGCTTAAGTCACAACTGACCTCTTCACCTGTTCTGGCCCACTTTGACCTCGACAGCCCAACGTTCGTGACCTGCGATGCATCCAACACTGCGGTAGGTGCGGTCCTGTCTCAATCTCACCAAGGGACTGAGCGTCCAGTGGCGTTCGCTTCTAGAGCGCTTACTCCAACGGAACAGAAGTACTCTGTGGGAGAAAGGGAGGCGCTAGCCTGCGTCTGGGCATGTGAGCGGTGGCACATGTACCTCTACGGTCGACATTTCACACTACGGACCGACCACCAGGCCCTCACGGCCCTCCTAGTCACAACAGGTTCAGGCCACAAACCGCTGCGGCTTTACCGGTGGTCTGAGAGGCTGCAGGCATACAACTTCTCCACACAGTTTACCCCAGGCAGGGAGAATGTGGTAGCAGATCTCCTCTCCAGAGCCACACCTGCCTCTGCACCAGACACCAGCCAGGACTCCTCAGAACCGGAACTGATCCACTTGCTTCACACGCCCCTCGAGGCAGCTGTTTCACTGAAAGACCTTCAGTCGGCCTCTGCACAGGACCCTGTTCTCACCCAGCTCTGCACTTTCATTCGTAACGGCTGGCCTGCCAGGGTTCCTGAGGAACTAGCGCCCTTTCACCGGGTCAGAGGGGACCTCTCCTGCTGGAATGACGTCTGCGTGGCGAGAGGGCTATGCACAGTGGTCCCAAGCACTTTGAGAGAACGGGTCCTGGCCATGGTCCACGACGGCCATCTGGGCGTCGTGAGGGTCAAACAACGCTGCAGGGGCCTGGTCTGGTGGCCGGGCATTGACCGCGACATCGAGGACCTGGTCAGAAACTGTACAGCCTGCCTCACCAGTGGTAAGACCGGCTCTCCCCCGCCCCCACCCTTGCAGCCCGTGCCGTGGCCTCGGGCTCCCTGGACCCACATACAGGTGGACATTTGTGGTGAACTTCATGGCACCCCTCAGCATCAGCGCTTCCTCCTGGTAGCTTACGATCTCCACTCCAAATGGCCGGAGGTGCTGCCTGCCGGGTCTGTCACCACTACAGTGGTCATCGGTTTCCTCTCCTCTTTGTTCGCTCGCTGGGGTGTCCCTGACGCCATCACCACTGATAACGGGCCTCAGTTTGTTTTTCGGCTGACTTTGTGGCTTTTACAGAGGGGAGGGGGATAAAGCACATTAGGACTGCCTTTTACCACCCGCAGGCCAACGGAGGCGTGGAGAGGTTTAATCAGACCCTTAAGAACGGGCTCAGAGCACACATGGCAGATGGCCTGTCGTTCTCAACATCACTGCAGAGCACCCTACTGCACTACAGAGCAACACCCCACACTACCACTGGCAACTCTCCAGCCCTACTGATGCTAGGGCATGAATTACAACTTCCGTTGGACCGACTGCGCCCTCCGGTGAGAGTTACTTCAACAGCAACACCCTCCCCAGGCGACAGAGTGGATCAGCAGCAACGTACAATGAAGCGGTGGTTTGACAGGAGACACCGTGTGAAACCGCCTACACTCACAGTATCAGACTGGGTCCGAGTCCGGCGACCCACTCGATCGCACAAGCTGCTCTCTTTCTGGTCTGCACCAACACAGATCACAGCACAACTGGGGCCAGCCACCTTCCGCGTTACCGATGGTTCACGCTGGCATGTCAGCCGCCTCCGGCGGGTGAAGCAACCGTCTGTGGCGGATCAGCAAATCCACGCTGCACCAGTGGGGTCTGGGACCTTCCAGATGTACTGGCGGAGACCCAGGCTGTACCAGATGTGCGGGCTGAACCCCTGCGGGTTGGACCCCGTCCGGTCCGAGCCCGCCAGAGGCCCTTGTACCTCGATGACTATCTTACTGACTTTTAATGCACCAGCATAGTGTATAGCCTGTGAGGTGGCAGAATAATCCACCGGGCTATGCGGGTAAACCGGCAGTCTACCCGGTTTATCTAGCCAGGTTGGCCGCTTGGCCTTGATGTTAGTTTGTGCACTAAAGGGGGGGGGTCTTAGCTCATGACCATTGTTCAGATGTTTTAAGGGGGGGGGTAAATGTTACATACCACTGTGACCTGCATATTTGTAGGTGTGTGCGTCGACAGTGTGACGTAAGCGGGAGCCCGGTCTCCCGGGGAATTGTGGGTAATGTTAACAAAAATAAAGCTGCTCTCAAAAGCACACAGTCGCCGTCCTCCTGATTGAAACACAATATACTGGTGTTCAAAAAGTAAGTTATTTGTCTCTAAAAATGAGTCCAGTTTCTGTGTAAACCATTTCTCTATGATTTTAGAAAACTGAGACAGTAATGACACTGGTCTATAGTTATTAAATACATGAATAATGGTATTATTTTGGCAGTTTTCATTTTTTGAAGGAATATGCTGAAAGAAAGTTTAAAAATGTGTGTCAGAGGAGTGAGGACACAGTCTATTGTCTTTTTTACTATAATCATGTCTAACCTATCACAGTCCACTGAAGATTTATTTTTACATTTTTGTACAATAGTGAAAATCTCACTTTCTGTAATTTGGTTAAGGTACATTGATTGTAGAATTCTACTCCCTCCACTTTCACCACTGTCATTTATGATTGTTTGGCTGGGTTTGGGGGCAGGGTCAAGGTTATGTTTTTCTGAACTGTTTGCAATGTTGGCTCCCACATTCACAAAGAAGGATTCAAATTAATTAGCTCTATCAATTTCATTATTTGTTTGTTTGCCATTGTGCATAAAATATTCTGGTAACTTCTTTGATTGGGCATTTGGTCTTATTACCTTATTTAGAATTTTACAGGTTTCTTTTAAATTGTTCTTATTGTCTTCTAATTTATTTTTATAATAGTCTTTTTCTGCCCATCTCAATATGGTTGTTAACTTGTTTTTGTAAGTTTTGTATTTAGTGTCAAGAATTTGGGTTCTGTATTTCATGTAGTCTCTGTACATTTTATTTTTCTTTTGACATGACCTCTGTTGTTACGTAGATACAGCTTCCATAATCATGACAGAGGCTCGGGTAGTTCGATTGAACTTTGTTGTTCAGGTTTATTGAACAAAAACAGCAGCTGGAATCAAACTATGACGGTTCACTTCTTTTTTTTCTTTTTTTTTTCTCCCAGTTAAGATGGCGCCAGCAACAACACATCCTGTTTCCACCCTTCAAAATAAAAGACTTCCGTCTCTCCAAAATAAAACAAATGTCACTTAATACATTTTTACCTTATCTTATAACGTGAAAACACCTGTATAATTTTGTGGTTATTAACAATCAATGTTAAACATATAAACCTTTAAATAAGTCACAACATCCTCCCGCCCGATGAACCGCTGTTCATACGTATTAAATTGACCTTTAAACTATCTCTAATGGGTATAATAACTGAACAGGCCTTCTTAACACGCTACCTGTAGAAGTGCAAACATTACATGAACGTATGAGGCCATCTCTGCCTGGAAAGACCTCTACGATTCTGCCCATCTTCCATGTCTGTCTGGGTGTGTTGTCCTCCCCAATGAGAGCAACATCTCCTACTTTAAGTGCTGTCGGAGTAGGAGTGTTCACTTTGTGAGCGGATTTCAAGTCCAATAGATAGTCTCTGCGCCAGCTGTTCCAAAAGCTGATCAGAAGTCTCTGCCGGTATTTCCACCTTTTACCAAGCTCCTCACGGTTTGCTGTGAGCACCTGAGCTGTCGAAAGAAAAGTCTTTGGTGGCAATGAAGTCAGGCGTTTACCAACCAGGAAGTGTGAAGGGGTAAGTGGCTGAGGCTCTAATACATCACTATGTACATACGACAGAGGCCTAGAATTCAACACTGCCTCAACTTCAGTAAGTACAGTTGTGAGTTCCTCAAAGCTCAAAGATGCTTTTCCCAGTACCTTCTTTAAACATGTTTTAACAGATCTCACAAGCCTTTCCCAGAAGCCCCCCCACCATGCAGCCCGCTCAGCAATGAACTTCCAGGTGATCCCTTTCTCAGTAAAAAACTCTGTGAGCTTTGAACCTTTAATGTTTTGCCATAACTCCTTTAAATCTTTGTCTGCCCTTTTAAATGTTTTAGCATTATCAGAGTAAATGATCCTACATAGCCCTCGTCTTGCAATGAATCGCTTTAAGGCTAATAGGAAGTTCTCTGTAGTCTGATCTGAAACCAACTCCAAATGTACTGCTCTCGTTACTGCACATGTAAACAGTGCGATGTATGCCTTTACTGGCTGCCCCTTAGATCTAACATACAAGGGTCCTGCAAAATCTACACCAGTAACTTCAAAAGGAGGTGACTCAGTTACTCTATCTCAAGGTAAAGGAGCAGTAATCTGCTTTGCTGCTTTAACCTTAAGTTTTTTGCAAATGTAACAACCTGAAACAATGCGTTTCACAAGCTGTCTCCCTCTCAAAATCCAGTAATGTTCTCTGACTTGAATCAATGTGTCTCGTACACCAGAATGCATCACCTTTTCGTGACATGAATGAACCAATAGCTCAGAGTACTTGTGATTTGTTGGTAGCACCCAGGGGTGCTGTTCTCTGAAACTGAAATCAGAGTGCTGTAGTCTCCCCCCAACACTTAGTAGACCATTTTCATCTAAGAATGGTTTCAAATCTTTGATTTTAGACTCTCTTTTCACATTTAGTTTGGACTTTAGCTGGGATATTTCAGAGCTAAAACAACACTCTTGTGTAGCCTTTACCCAGTACATTTCAGCTGCAGTCAGCTCTTCTGAGGTTAACTCTCCCTGAACCCTCTGACAAGACCTTGTGTTAGTTACAAAGCGTTTTACCCATGCAGTGATTCTTAACACAGTCTTAAGCCTGCTGTACTTTTCTAAGTTCAACAGAGGTACAGCTTGTTCAGTGCTAGTGAATTGTACAACAGTCTGATACTTAGATTTCAGCTCAATGTTTACCTCATTTACCACATTGTCATCATCAATGTCCAGCTCCGTTTCAGCTGTGGACAGTGAAGCTGGTCCTCTCCACCATAACTGGCTCTCAATAAGACCCTGTGCATGCTGACCTCGTGTAGGTAAGTCAGCAGGATTCATCTTACCAGCACAGTGGGACCACGTCTCCGGGTTTGTGAGCCCTTGTATTTCAGTCACTCTGTTGGCCACAAAAGGCTTCCACCGCTGTGCTGAGCTGCGGATCCAGTGAAGAGTGATCGTCGAGTCCGTCCACATTTGAAGCTGGCTCTTATTCATGTTCAGTGGTTTGAGAAGACTGTGTGCTAATCTTGCTCCGATAAGTGCACCCATAAGCTCCAAGCGAGGTAATGTCATTTTCTTTAGGGGTGCGACTCGCGACTTAGAGGCCACAAAGCTGGTAACAGTCTCTCCTTGTAGATATGCCACAGCACTGTAAGCCTTTTCACTTGCGTCACAATAGACATGCAACTTTACAGTGTGTGACTCTTGCTGGATCTCAATGTGGTACCACCTGGGAATAGCCACCTGGTGGAGCAGTAGTAGCTCCATACACCACTGTTCCCATTTTTCAGTCAAATCAACAGGTAACG
The DNA here is from genome assembly GCF_900634775.1 of Gouania willdenowi. Taxonomy (NCBI): domain Eukaryota; kingdom Metazoa; phylum Chordata; class Actinopteri; order Blenniiformes; family Gobiesocidae; genus Gouania; species Gouania willdenowi. The sequence continues at coordinate 32,131 of NW_021145256.1, forward strand.
GTTCATCCCAACTGAGACCTCTTTCCCACATTTCTTGGAAGAGGCACTTCACTCTGACAGTAAAAGGAGTGAGAAACCCAATGGGGTCAAATATGCGAGCCGATGTTTGTAGAACGCTTCTCTTTGTGTTTTCCTTGTCCCGTAAAATGTCAATGAGTCCCTTTTGATCAAAGACAAAATCATCTCTCACTGGTCTCCAAACGAGTCCTAGCACTTTGAGCACATTTCCACAGGACTCTGTATCTCCAGTCGACTCTACTCCAGTCTCTTTCCACATGGCTCTCAGGTCAGGTGAGTTGGTAACCCATTTGCAGAGGTCCATGCCGGCCTGAGAGAGAATGTCCCTTGCTGCTGTTGTCACATGTAGAGCTTCCTGCACAGTAGGTGAGCTGGAAATAAAGTCATCTACATACAGAGAGTCATTGAGCATCCTTACAGCCTTTGGTTGTTCTGTGTCAAACAGTTTGAGGTGTTTTCTGATGGTGGCAGCAAGCAGGAATGGGCTGGGAGACACTCCGAAAACCACTCTGTTCATTCTCAGGACACATACCTCATTTTTGCAGTCTTTGGTCGGAGGTCCATGCATCCACAGGAACCTAACAGCATCTTTATCCTTTTCTGCGATGGAAATCTGAAGAAAAGCCTTTGTTATATCAGCAGTGAAGGCAATCTCATGCAACCTGAACGTGATGAGTACTTCCAGCAGGTTTGGGTTTAGATTAGGCCCAGTGTGTAAACATTCATTGAGGGATGGGCTGCCTGCATCATGTGAGGATGCATCAAATACCACTCTCAGCTTAGTTGTGGCCTTGTCCTCTCTTAAAACAGCGTGATGTGGCATGTAATATTTTACAGTCTTTTGGTTCCCTACCACTGTTTTGTCCTCTAAAACCTCCTCACATATTCCTTGCTGCAGATAGTCCTGTATTACGTTGTTGTACCTGGCATACAAGGCTGCATCAGTTTTTAGTTTTCTCATAAGGCTCTCAAAACGTTTCTTTGCTACCTTATAGTTGTCTGGAAGCTGGTCTTTGTTAGATCGCCATGGTAACTCAACTTGGTAGCGTCCCTTTTCGAATGTAGTAGTCTGTTCAAAACTTTGTAAAATGTCTGAGTCCTCTGGGCTCTCCGCCTGTTTGTTTACAATGCCCAGGGACTCAACCTCCCAGAATGCATGCAACTGTTTGCAAATCTGGGTCTCATCAGTCAAGCTTATGTGCATGCAAGTGGTGTCTGTAACTCTGGAGGTAGTCACTGGCCCCTGCAAAGTCCATCCAAAAATACTCTCAACTGCCACTAATGAATTTGTGACCCTTTGGACCTTTCCAGTGACTGCTTGCCAGTAGTAGTCTGCTCCTATTAACACCTGCAACTCTTGATCGTTGGCGCCCTCTATTGGAAAGTCTGCAAGTTGCAGCCCTCTTTTTTTTTATCTCTGCTTGAATGGGCTCACTTGGGACTTTAATCACAGCAGTGCACACCTGAGGAGTCTCTATAGCTTCAATCTCAAGTCTCTGTTCAGTGTTCCACATATTCTCGAGCTCAACTCTCACAACATTGCGTTTTTCTGTTACAGGAGAGGTGGAACCAAAAACATGGAGATTTAGTGTCTCTTGCCTTAGAACTGGGAGTCCTAAGGCCCTGACGACGCTTCTGTTAATGAAACTTCGCTGGCTGCCTCCATCTAACAGACAGCGTGTTATCTTCCTCCTTTTTGGTCCTACAGCCCATGTCTTAACTGCCTGAAGCAATACTGTGTTCTGAGTATTTGTCTTCACCTTTACAGGGCTTGTCAAGGACGACAACACAGCTTCTGTATTTTCAATATTATTGGTAGTGTCAATATCTGGCTTGGCTTCAGACTGCTCACAAACTGACAAGTGGTGTTTCCGGTTGCACAAGCTGCACAAAACCTTTACTCTGCAGTATTTTGCAATGTGTTTTGGGCCTAAGCAGACATAACACCGTCCAAGTTTTCTCAGTTTATCTTTGCGTGCACTTACTGTATGGCTGGAACAGTTCTCTGGTTTGTGGTCACTACTGTCACAATACACACAGGTCCGGGGCACGGCACTGGCAGTGTGCAAGGCGGTTGCTGACGGGACGCTCCACTTTCTGGGTTTATCGCAGGCGTAGGATGGCTTACCCACATTCTTGTGCTGCGGGCTCGGGTCCTTCGATGTATGGCCTGGTCTGGTAAGCTGAAGCGCTCGTTCTCTGCTTTGCACCTCATTTTGTAGAAACTGAATCAACTCCGGCACCCTCCATTCGTTGGTTGCGTTTGGTTGGCGGGTGTAGGCGAGTGCGATGTCCTCCGGAATGAGCTGAAGTAGCACTGGACAAAGCAGGCAGCCGTACGTGTCACTCTTGACTCCAAGGGACTCCAAACTGCGTATCTGGATCTCACATTCATCATATAAGTGCCTCAAAGCTGTAACATCAGAAGATCTTTTAACCGGGGTCAAGTTCAGTAATTTGGACATATGGGCACTAATCACAATGTCCTTTCTCCCAAAGCGACTCTGGAGTAACTCTATTGCAGCGTCGTAGTTGGCATCTGTCATTGTAAGCCCCACAATAGTTCTAGCAGCTGCTCCAGTCAGGTAGGATCTAAGGTAAGTAAACTTGTCTGTCTTGCATAGTAATTCATTTCTGTGAATAGCTGTTTCATATTGTGACCAGAATTCCTGCCACTGGCTTATTTCACCATCGTATTTTGTTATCATTAGCTTAGGAAGTTTAACAGTTTGTCTGGACTGTGATGTAAATGAACCGCCACTCACATCGCTCACTCGCACTCTTGGGGTGTCTCTGGTGGTTTCCTGAGACCTGATGGTGGTGGTGGCACGCACCTTCCAAGTGAGAACGCGGTCCATGTAATCCATTGTGTTTGAAATCTCCGTGTCCAGATCGTCAGTGGGCGTCACATCTTCTATGCCCTTGTCCAAGTCCATTAAACTTTCCTCCTTCGATGATAAAACTGCCAGAAACTCGCGTATTTTGTCAGTATCTGGTCTCTCACTGCCCACCTCGTCCTCTAGGCGGGTTAACAGCCTCGTCGTAGCAGCACGGATAGTCGCCCGCTTCTTCTTCAGCCGCTCCAATCCCTCCGTCATGACTAGTGTTAAACCGAGCCGTCAGCTGATCACTTCGTTCGAGAAAGTTCTTAAAGTCCTCACCTCCCGGGTTGCGGCACCAAATGTTACGTAGATACAGCTTCCATAATCATGACAGAGGCTCGGGTAGTTCGATTGAACTTTGTTGTTCAGGTTTATTGAACAAAAACAGCAGCTGGAATCAAACTATGACGGTTCACTTCTTTTTTTTCTTTTTTTTTCTCCCAGTTAAGATGGCGCCAGCAACAACACATCCTGTTTCCACCCTTCAAAATAAAAGACTTCCGTCTCTCCAAAATAAAACAAATGTCACTTAATACATTTTTACCTTATCTTATAACGTGAAAACACCTGTATAATTATGTGGTTATTAACAATCAATGTTAAACATATAAACCTTTAAATAAGTCACAACATCTGTAGCCCAGGGGTTATCCATGGCTTTTTTTCAAACTTGTTATTCTTTTTACACAATTTTAGTGGGCAATTTTTATTGTAGAGATTTACAAAAGGGTTTACAAATTCATTGTAAGACTCATTTACATCTGGCACATACACCTTTCCCCATTCTTGGCTACAGAGGTCATTTCTAAATGAGTTTATTTCCTCCTCTGTTCTTGTTCGCATATATTTAGATTTGGCATTGGTACTCCTGTTTTTTTTTTATTGCTTTTAGTCTACAAACTATGAAAATGTGCAAGTGATGACTGAGATCTGTGACTAATAAACCGCTATGAAGTATACTATTGATATCATTAAAAAAGATATTGTCAATTAACGTTGCAGTAGTGCATGACACTCTGGTGGGCTGGGTTATAACTGGAAACAAGCATCTACTGTGCATTTCGTTCAAGAAATCATTGATCGTTGTAAGATTGTGTGGATTTATAAAATCGATATTAAAATCCCCACATAACAGCATTGTTTTGTTTGATGAGTTACAATCAATGAATTCAGTAAACTTCTCTTTAAATTCTTCAATATTTGAGCCTTGAGCTTTGTGGACACAAACATTTATCACATTTTGTTTCATCTCCACTTTGATTTCTACAGCTACACATTCCATCAGGCCTTCAATTGCAACAGACATATGCTCCACCATTTTACATTGAAGTGTTTGATCAATGCACAATGCTACACCACCAGCTCTTTTCCCTGGTCGATCAACGTGAAACAATTTATAACCATTAAGACCTACATCTGCACCCTTTTCCATATTTAACCAGGTCTCAGAAAAAGCAATGACATTAAACTGATATTTCAACGTATTCAAATATTCATCAATTTTATTTACGTTTGCATATAAACTTCTGCAATTAAAATGTACCAAAGAAAAATTACAGCCAGTTTCCATTTTTAAACTAAATTCTTCCTCTCTGTAATATTTACAAGAAAACGAGTTTAAATCAAACATATTCTTTTCTGGATCAAGGTCTGCTTCAAAATGATGTATTTTTAAAGAATAATTATCGTTTGATCCCAACATTAGGTTTCTTGATTGTTCAGTCATTATCAATCATCCAGTCAATTGTCTCAAATAATCGATTTGTCCAGCTGGACAACTTTCTTGGTCCATGCAGCCCTAAGCACATTTTGTTTTGTGACATGACTCTGGAAACACACCACTATTGAACGGGGATGAGGATTCTTGTCCTTGCTTTGGCACAGGTGTTCTGTGCGCATGCTCAATGTGGAGCTCAGCGTTGACATCCAGTTTCTCCCTCATCAGTTTCGCCACAAATTCATAATTTCATTATTACCCTCACTTCTCTCCGGCACTGAATAAATCCTTATGTTATTTCTTCTTGAGCGACTTTCCAAATCCTCGCATTTTTCTTTCAGCCGCTTTTGCGCATGCAACATGTGAAGCATCACTAACGTGACATTTCTCTCATTATCCTCGCAGTCGGAAACCCTTTGCTCAACAGTTTCCATTCTTTCCTTGATGTCCCCAAGGTCAGCTCTCAGATCACTCATTTCTTTTTTCAGTGTCCCGAAGTTTTCGGATGTTTCAGTGCGAAAAGCTCTCAGTTCTTTGAGTAAATCAGCCATGCCAAACGCTGCATCGGTGCCTTCCTCCTCATGTGCATTCAGTTCTTTGACGATTTCTGGATCATTTTGGTTTTTGTTTCTGGTCTTTGCCATGGTTCCTTGGTGTACCAAGGTTCTCAGGTGATAATATTGTAAGAAAACAACTTTGTTTGCAGAATAATGCTTTTGTCGTGAGACAGGTTAGTTTTACCCTACTGATGATGTGTTGTTGCAATAGTTATTTAAGACACTTGGTGGAATAAATATAAGAATGAGGTATTGTTTATACAAACAGCTGTTTTCTTCCAGCCATAACCTCTCACTGTCTCTTGTAGGATGATGTCACTCATTTTTGGGATCCTGTTGTGGTTTCCTCTATGTAAGTACTGTATGAAATACATGATTCAGCTATTTTTCTACAGTACCTTGATCATCTGATCAAGTCCATCAGGTGTTTCATTCTCACCTTTCTCTGTTTGTCTCCTTACACTTTTTAAAGGTTGCCATGTTTGAGGAAATGTTCTGTGTTGATGTGCTGATGTGTTGAATAAATAGTCTATGAAAATATCACTAAATCTGTCATTTATTAATTTTAATATTCATCAATGATCATGTCTCACTTCTATTCCTCTCTGTCCTAATTTCAGGATCCCATTATATGTTGTACATTGTTCAGGAGGTTAACTAGACCAAGCAGCTTTTAGGTTTCTGTTAAGTACTGTATAGAATAACAGGACTGGGAGGATGGTGTAGGTTTTAGTTTATTAGACATGTAGATTTACACCAACAAGACAGTGTATAAGCATTGTTACAAGAAAGTTTGTTTTCATTCATAGGCTTCGTTGTCTTTCCATCAATACCTGGTGGGCCGGTCTCGGCTCAAAATGCCCAGGCCAATTTTTTGTCCCAGTCCAGCCCTGCACCCAGGAGAACAATTTCAGAAGATATGTAAGGTGCTAGGAGTTATATACTGGCCCACTTAAAGCACTGTATTTACATGTGGGAGAGAGTGAAGGTGAAAATGCACTGATTTAATTCACTATGCTGCTCTAACTGCAAGTGGCAAATAGCGCTGGTGTTTGTGGATGAGGTGCTATTTGCTCTGAGGCCTTTTTACACAGGAGTTATGAGTGTTCCCTCATTTACATAAATCCAAATGAGACCGACGCAACAGGTGGCTGCGGTGTAGTTTGCGTTTATATCACGGTTTGCGTATGACTGTGAATTGCACCACGTAATTTTTTATGTGGTTTCATGTTGCAAACGCAGCACAATCCTTTTGAAGATCTGGCCATTGGCCATGTCTTGGTCTTGGATAGTGTGGTCTTGAGTACAACACTACTGTAGGCATTGCATATTTGAGTTTACGTGGTATGATGGTTGTGGTCTTCCTCTTGATTTGGAATCTCAGTATGCCACTACTGGACTTAAAGTTTATTTTGGGGACATTTCACCTCTCATCTGAGAGGCTTCTTTAGTTTATTTTAAAGCATCATCACTTCCAATTTTAAAGAAAATGTGTCAGTTATTATGCATGATGAAGGCTTCTTCTCTGGAATTGACAAGTGGACAGACATTGAAGTCCAGAAGCTTCTGACCTATTTTGTCATAGATGAGGTCCAGCATGGTTTTCCTGCTCTTCTCCTTACACCATGGCCACTACAGGCCTTTAAAACAGGACTGAAATGCAAAGAATGGGTTTTTTATTAACCTACAAACTGGCTGACTCAAGGAATGTGTTAAATGCAGCTTTTGTGGTCAGATTCAGAATGTTCAGACTCTTTATTATCAGGAGAGCAACATGGTTACATGACTAAAGAATGTTGTTGCTCAGTGAAACACGTTGGTTGAATGGAGGGTGAATGTTACTATTGCAAAAACACATCATCAGTAGGGTAAAACTAATTCCTGTCTTCATGTGTTTACTTTGTTTTTCTTCACACCTTTGATTGGACCAATCCCTGTGGGACTGAGGCTGAGTCAGCAGGTAATGATACAAGGTGTGGCCTCAGAGAATAACACACACACAGTGTAGTTCTCTATCACTATGATATCTGATGTAATGAATCCTCTCTCTACCTGTGAACAGCCCCCAGAGTCAAACCTCAAAGGTCAGGTACTGAAAGGTTACAGGTATAGTGTATATGTGAACATTAAATATTACATGTATCTTTGAGTCTGAGGTTTATCTTGTTTTCTAATCAGATGCTGTCACAGACAGATTGTATACAAATGTAGTTTAATATCAATAATTTCCTAAATTCGTACCAAGTAAATAATCCAAACTGGTGGTTCTTCATTTATTTATCAGTTTCGCAAACAATGCATGTGACCCTCTGTAAACAGGTCTGTGAGCAGCTGACAGATCTCCACCCACGAGTTAAGTCCTGTCCAAAGATCCCATTTAAGAGAAACCACCATCATTACCTTTACTGGTCTTAGTGAACATGGGCTCTATACTCTGACATTTCCCCCAAAGGAGAACATATGTTCAAAAAGTCTGATATTTGGCAGCAAAAAGAGACATTTACGTAAAAGTTGTTTAATTTCCATTATTCCATTTAAAAATGTAAACAATTTCCAGTATGTATTTGTTTTTATTTGTATTTATTTAATTGTCAGAAAAGAGGACCTTAGACCACTGGCCAACAGTCCAGTCCTTCTTCTCCTCTTTTTTTCTGCATAAACTGAAAAGTAAATGGTGATTTCTTCACATTGTTCTAATTTTTTTTAAATCCTGTTTTCGTGGGTTTTCAGAATCAGAATCAGAAATGTTTTATTGGCCAAGTACAGTTTTTAGGACAGTACGAGGAATTTGACTTGATAGTTGGTGCGCGAAACAAACAAAAAAAACAAAAACAAAGAAACAACCCAGCAACAATAGAAATAATAATAGTATTCAGACTGAACTGAACCCAAGAGTTATTATGGTAGCACAAGACAGGTAAAATATACACACAAAACACCAACACCAAGCACATCAGAGGGAAATGAAGAGGAATGGTCTCAGGAGGTCATGATGTTCACGATTTAGTTGTACAAATCTGATTTGGTTTCATTGAAAACAAATGAAGTGTATCTTTTATAATCAGTGCAGCCCTACAAATGTAACATTTGGACTTATGTTACATTTATTGGCCTCACTTACTATAAAATGTTTATGTGCACTTTATTATCTGATGACCTTAAATACACCATGGGTGGGGCTTCATTTATTTACTCTGGTTAAGGTTATTCCAGGCTTTCAAACATCCTTTGAACATGATCAGGATTTTTTCAGTTCCACTTTATGCAGAACAAGTCACCTCATGAAAAGAACACAACATTTCCACGAGTAGCATCAGCCAGACCCTCCAGGAATTTGCGATCGCAACTAGAAATGCAAATTCAGCCAAACCCTGCAAATACTGTCCAATCACCTCAGTTTTAATCATCCATCCATCCATCCATCTTCTCCCGCTTAGCCGTTTCCGGGTCGCGGGGGCAGCATCCTCAGTAGGGAGGCCCAGACTTCCCTCTCCCCGGCCACTTCCTCCAGCTCTTCCGGGGGGACCCGAGACGTTCCCAGGCCAGCCGAGAGACATAGTCTCTCCAGCGTGTCCTGGGTCTTCCCCGGGGCCTCCTTCCGGAGGGACGTGCCCTGAACGCCTCACTAGGGAGGCGTTCAGGGGGCATCCTAATTAGGTGCCCGAGCCACCTCATCTGGCTCTTCTCGATGCGGAGGAGCAGCGACTCTACTTTGAGCCCCTCCCGAATGACTGAGCTTCTCACCCTATCTCTAAGGGAGAGCCCAGCCACCCTACGGAGGAAACTCATTTCGGCCGCTTGTACCCGTGATCTTGTTCTTTCGGTCATGACCCAAAGTTCATGACCATAGGTGAGGGTTGGAACGTAGACCGACCTGTAAATAGAGAGCTTCGCTTTTTGGCTCAGCTCCCTCTTTACAATGACGGACTGGTGCAGACTCCGCATCACTGCAGACGCCGCACCAATCCGCCTGTCGATCTCTCGCTCCATCCTTCCCTCACTCGTGAACAAGACCCCGAGGTACTTAAACTCCTCCACCTGGGGCAGAACCTCATCTCCAACCCGGAGAAGGCACTCCACCTTTTTCCGGTCGAGAACCATGGACTCGGATTTGGAGGTGCTGATTCTCATTCCGGCCGCTTCACACTCGGCTGCGAACCGATCCAGTGAGAGTTGAAGGTCACGGTATGTTGGAGCCAACAGGACCACATCATCTGCAAAAAGCAGTGATGCAATACTGAGGCCCCCGTAACCGGACCCCCTCAACGCCCTGACTGCGCCTAGAAATTCTGTCCATAAAAGTTATGAACAGAATCGGTGACAAAGGGCAGCCCTGGCGGAGTCCAACCCTCACCGGAAACGATTTCGACTTACTGCCGGCAATGCGGACCAGACTCTGACTCCGGTCATACAGGGAACGAACAGCTCCTATCAGGAGGTTCGATACCCCATACTCCCGGAGGACCCCCCACAGGAATCCCGAGGGACACGGTCAAATGCCTTTTCCAGGTCCACAAAACACATGTGGACTGGTTGGGCGAATTCCCATGACCCCTCAAGGACCCTGCTGAGGGTGTAGAGCTGGTCCACAGTTCCACGGCCAGGACGAAAACCACATTGCTCCTCCTGAATCCGAGGTTTCAACTATCCGGCGGACCCTCCTCTCCAGTACCCCTGAATAGACCTTACCGGGGAGGCTGAGAAGTGTGATCCCTCTATAATTGGAACACACCCTCCGGTCCCCCTTCTTAAAAGGGGGACCACCACCCCTGTCTGCCAATCCAGAGGCACTGCCCCCGATGTCCACGCGATGTTGCAGAGTCGTGTCAGCCATGACAGCCCCACAACATCCAGGGCCTTGAGGAACTCCGGGCGGATCTCATCCACCCCCGGAGCCCTGCCACCGAGGAGCTTTTTTAACCACCTCGGCAACCTCAGCCCCAGAGATAGGAGAGCCCACTCTCGGGTCCCTGGGCCCTGCTTCCTGATTGGAAGGCGTGTCGGTGGGATTGAGGAGGTCTTCGAAGTATTCCCCCCACCGATCCACAACGTCTCGAGTCGAAGTCAGCAGCGCGCCATCCGCACCATACATAGTGTTGACGGTGCACTGCTTCCCCCTCCTGAGACGCCGGATAGTGGTCCAGAATCTCTTCGAAGCCGTCCGGAAGTCGTTCTCCATGGCCTCACCAAACTCCTCCCATGTCCGGGCTTTTGCCTCAGCGACCGCCGTGGCTGCACTTCGCTTGGCCCGTCGGTACCTGTCTGCTGCCTCCGGAGTCCCACAGGCCAAAAAGGCCCGGTAGGACTCCTTCTTCAGCTTGACGGCATCAGTTTTAATCAATCTGACTAAAGTTTTCGGTTGTACATTTGCTTTAAAATACTGCTTAAGTACAGTAATTGAGTATTTGTATTATACTTGAGTATTATTTTGGGGATACTTCTTACTTTCACTCCAATACATTTGAAAGACTAATACTGTATTTTACTGCACTACATATCTAAAGTTAGTCTCGTTAGACAACTTTTTCTCACCAGTGAGCTCAGGTTTTATCAACTGCTTCATTTCTAATTCAACTCATATGGGTTGTCTCGTTATACCATTCCTTTAATATGTCATGCTTTTCAATGCAATCATAATATTTATAAAATAATAACCACTTTTTTTTATTTCTCAAACTTGCACTGTGCCTTTTTCTTTCACATTTTTTTACTAGTTAATAAGTTAACGGCCATATCTCTAAAGGGTCTTATTTGGGGAGATACCCCTCCCTCCTCATGGTAGAACGAACACAACTGTATTTTAACTGTATTTTAAGAAACAGATTATTGTGTTCATCAGAATGGGTGGTGGGGGTGTATTTTAGAGCATTTTAGTGATTTACCCTGAGGAAGATTGTTGTGATTTATCAAAAACTCTCAATTGTCAAATACATTTATTTTAAAACATTTGTTTATGTCATATTTGGTCCCAAAATGTCAACAATGATGAGACACATTTTCAACAAAACAAGTTAGGTTTCTTCCTAATCTATTTTTGCCATCAGATGACAAAAAGTGGCAAAATAATAGTCAAAAATATTTTGACTTTCGGAATCATTTTGTGCAATATTGTCCATAACATTGTCAATATACACAGCAGGGTATTATTTAAGGTCTTAAAATCATCCCAGTCCATTCCCCAAACTTAGAAAATTAAAACTTTTGACAAAAATCAATAATTATTGCGTAAATATTGTCCCTGTACTAATACTACCCCCTCATTTTTCGGAAAAATCGAAAAAAACTGAAATTAACCCAAATTTGTAATTGATGAACAGCTGTTTTTTCTTTATGTATTATATATTTCAACAACACTGCAGCAGCACAAGGGAAAAAACAGCTAAAATGGAGAATTAAGTTAATCAATGAAAAGGCGGGGCAGACAAATTAAGAGACAAGAAATATCCTTCAATAGACACACAATCACAACGCCACAAACTATGACTTTTTGGACTGGTGTTGTGATAAATTCTGTGACCCAACACAATGATGGTTCTTGTCCACTCAGTAGCACAAGGTGGCTGAAGTCAGTGAGTAAATGCAAACTCCAGGCACTTTGTTTCAGCTACCAACAGTCACAATCAGCTACCAGAGCTGGTGGTTCATGGTGGCTCCACTGGAGCAACTAGAAAAACCATTTAGTCTGATCACCAACTGTGTCACTACAGCCACTGTGACTGTTTTGAGTAAAATAGTAGCAAATTTTAATTATCTCCTGCCTGCTCTGAAAGGACTTTTAAAGTAAATAATCTGACTAAACTTTTATCATTATAGATCTTTGATAGAGCTTAAAATGTGCGTGACCTGGTGGTATTTCCACACACAGATTTACAAACTGCTGCACACACGTGACTTTTCTGCAAATGTGTAGCAAAAGTCGCAGAACTCATCCAATCTAGGTCTAATATTTACAGATCACACATCAAAGTACATTTGCAAATACATTTGCTACAGTAATGGTCCCATAGCATATACCTGATAATCTTAAATGTGTAAACTGATCTGTTTTTGGCAGCTAATAATCAGTGTTTACTGCATTACATCTTTATAAAGTATGCAGTCTGTAAATATTGGGTTGGTACCTCTGTACTACAGTGAACATTACCAATTCATGAATGATAAACCTTAATGTAAATTAAAAATGTGAAATGTGCTGCTTATTTGTTTTTGTCTCAGAATAAATGTCTCTTTTTGCTCCCAAATATCAGACTTTTTGAACATGTGCTCCTTTGGGGGAAATATAGAGCCCATGTTCACTAAGACCAGTAAAGGCAATGATGGTGGTTTCTCTCAACAGGTGTACTCCCTCCACCTGCCTCTAACAACCTACCGGAAGCTTCGCCTCTACGTTTGTGCACATGCATTACCTATGAGGCCACGTGGGTCACTCCTAATTTGGATCAATCAGCGACCA